>NC_050450.1:104736109-105018743 GCF_903995425.1 Onychomys torridus | reverse complement strand
TCCAGAGGTCCTGAGTTCAATTCCCAGCAACCACATTGTGGCTCACAACCAACTATAACAGGATCTGATGCCCTCTTCTGGCCTGCAGGCATACATGCAGAGCACTCATACAGAAAATTAAATAAAGTTAAAAAAAAAAAAAAAAAAAAAAAAAAAAAAAAGAATCTGTGTTCTCACTGTCTGGATCCAGCTTTTGGAGGCAGTTTTCACATCAACATGATGTGGGTGGGTGAAGACAGGAAGCATCGCTGCTGCCCCAGACACCACGCAGGAAGATGTGGACACAAAGGACCTTGCTCAGTGTCAAACCAGCAAAGGTATCTGTCACACAGATGAGGAAGAGGAGCCCAGAGTGTTCTGGGGAGCGGGTATTCCAACTGTGAGTGGTCACACCCATCACATAACATCAGTTCCTGGTGGGTGTCTGGCCTCGCATTGCTCTCCCAGGTGAGGTTGCTACATAAAACACAGGATGCTTCACTGAACTTCAATTTCAAATCACTTTTTAGGCCTAAGTGTATTCCAAATGTTTACTGGGCATTCTTATACTAAACACCAATTCTTCATGTGTGCACATGCACATGTGGGGGTCAGAGAACCATCTCATTCCTAGGGAGCCTTCTACCTTGTTTTTTGACACAAGCAGGATTCTTACTGGAAGTAGGGGCTCCCCAATTTGGTTAGTCTGGCTGGCCAGTGAGTCCCAGGGATTCATCTGTCTCTACCTCCCCAGCACCAGGATTGCAGGCATAGGTCAGCACAGTGCTTTTTTATGTGGCGCTGGTGACAAACCCAGGTCCTCATGCCTATGTGGCAAAACTTTACTGAGTGAGCCATGGTCCTGGATCTAAGCATCAATCCTCAAGAATTCAAACAACCCATCTGAGGATGCAGCAGATTGATAGCTGACCTGTGAACAGAAAGACTGATTCTTCACATTTGACTTAGCCACACCTGGCCTTTGGAGGCCCATAGGTTGACATGACCAAGGAGGGAGGTGAAATGATGGAGTCAGCATGTCAATGCTGAGTTGTACAGGTCCTGCTTGCTCTGCTGCCTTAGCGACCATGCAGTGACTGGCCACCATGCAGTGACTGGCCACCATGCAGTGACTGGCCACCATGCAGTGACTGGCCACCATGCAATGACTGGCCACCCAGAACTACAGAAGTCAGTACAGTGAGCCCACTCAGGGGGCCCTGTGCCCAGAAGACTACTGAAATACAACCGGTAGTCACCAGCAGGGACCAGAAGTCCCTAAAGCCAGCACAGGGGCTGGAATGTGTCACCCTGGAACACCAAAGTGGCAGGGGGTATGGATGCAAGACTGGAAACAGCCAGACAGAGCGATAGACAGCAGAATGAAAAAGCCAGCATCAGGTGAGTCCAGCCAGCTCCTGAGTCCTGTGACTAGCATCCCTCCAGGGCATCCAGATCCCCTGAGGTATATTCACACCCCAGGCAAGAAGCTCTGCTCTGGGGTGGGGCAGTGGCATCTCCCTGTCATCAAGGCCCACTTCAAAGGACCTGTGGTGGCTGTGGAGCAAGCTCCCCTGGAGGCATGAGAGTCCCTCTCATCCCAGGAGAATGGTAAGTGTTCTGCTCTACTGGGCAGCTGCTGTCTTCATGGCAGTGAACTTCCAGTTCTAGGCTCCAGCAAGCATAACAGAGAGAATCCAGCCACAGGGGAGGCTTGCTGCTTCTATTAAGTTGTAGTAAATGCAACAGTTTATTAATGCAATATGCAATCTTTGTAACATACAAATGATCTAAATACAAGATGGACTAAGGACGACCTCATTGTTCCTCAAAGTTAAGCTGGCATGATGACGTATGCCTGTGGAGCCCACACTCTGAAGGCTGAGGCTAGAAGATTGCCAGGAGCAAGGCCAGTCTGGGCCACAGAGGAAAAAGGCCCAGCGTGCTGGAATTCCACAACAAGACCACGTCCTATCCAGACAACATCTCAAGTACTCAATCAAGTGAGTCAGAATGCCCAGACTGGAGGTTGAAGGTAACAGAACTCCACTCCTCCCACAGTTCAGGAGACCAAAAGAACAGAAGTGTAAGAGCCAGAATGCAGCTGGAACTGATTTCCAGCAAAGTCTCTTTGTCATCTTGTTTTCCTGTGGTCTTTTGACACACCCGATGCGGACCCTGGTGTCCCCTCCCCCTCTCATAAGAATGCCAGTTCTATGGTGTCAGGCCCCAGCTTCATTACCTCCCCGTGGGGGCTGCCTGTCCAAATAGTCCCATTGAGGGTGAAGACTTCACTGTCGAACTTGTGGAAGAGTAGGCTGTGGCGGTGTGAACGAGAATGGCCCCACAGGCTCATATGTTTGAATGCCTGGACCCCAGTTGGTGAACTGTTTGGGAAGGATTAGGAGGTGTGGCCTTGTTGGAGGTGTGTCCCTGAGAGTGAGCAATCAGGTTTCAAAAGCCCAGGCCAGACCCAGCGTCTCTGCCTGCTGCCTATGGATCAGGACATAAAGCCCTCAGCTCCTTCTCCAGCACCATGTCTTCCTGCATGCCTCCGTGCTCCCTGCCATGATGATAATGGACTAAACCTCTGGAACTGTAACCAAGACCCCAGTCAGATGCTTTCCTTTATAAGAGTTGCTGTGGTCAGGGCTGGAGAGATGGCTCAGTGGTTATGAGCACTGACTGCCTTTCCAGAAGACCCGGGTTCAATTCCCAGCACCCACATGGTAGCTCTCAACTGTCTGTAACTCCAGGTCCAAGGGACTTGACACCCTCACCCAGACATACATGCAGGCAAAACACCGATGCACATAAAACAAAAATAAATAAAACAAACTAAAGACTTGCCGTGGCCATGGCATCTCTTCACAGCAATAGAGGGGTGACTAAGACAGAGAGAACAGACAGGGGTCCAAGCTTCAGCCCTACATTTCCACACAGAGCAAAGGAGGGGGAGAAAGGAAGTGGTGGCTGAGGGGGTGAGGTGGCTGATGCCAGAAACAGGGCCATCCTGCTTTTCAAACCCCAGGGAAGCGATGCTGGGGTACAGGTGTATGGGAGCAGGAGGACAGAGCTTCTCTTCATACACCCTGTACTGGTCTCCTAGACTCACCCTTCCTCAACCCTCCAGGCTCCCCTTGCTGTGGCCAAGCTGATCTCTTACAGACTACGGGGACAGGGCTCTCAGGGCTGCTGGCTTTAAGCTGGGCTCAACCAGAGCCTGGGAGGTGATGGGTACAGGGGGCAGCCAAGAAGTTTCTCCCCTTCTCTGCCTTGAAAGGTATTCCCAGCAACAAGTTCTGTCCCCTCAGAGGCTCCTACTGCAGAAGCTCCTTTTGTTCAGGTCCCCCACAGCTGAGCGTGGACCCTGAAATCTGGCGTCAGAAGTTCCTCCCACTGAGCTCTGAATGGAAGCAGTGGTCTGGGGCTCCTGCAGGAACTGCTCAGCCAGGAAACTACTCCACTTGGCACTGCTCCCTTGTGTTTATGGCAGACCCAGTTGTTTCCATGTGTAGCTCAGCATCCCGAGGTAGAAATGGAGTCCAGGAATTCTCTCTCCCTTTCCAGATCCAGTTCTACCTCCAGTACATGATCCAAAATCATAGACACCATCATGTTCTGCGGCTCTTGGTGCCAGAAACCCGTGGGCAGTAGGGAGGGCAGGATTTGAAATGCTGAGAGCCAGGAGCGGTCTTAGAGAAACCATCCCAATAGCCGGGGGAGAAACTATACACAGAGGGTTCTGTTCTGCAGCCTGAGTCAGAGACGTAACACGGATCAGCAGGGCAGGTGGGGATGGATCTGATGATTACAAACAGCTCACGTGCGGCTGACTCTTGACTGGAATCACACTGCCAGGACAGAGCAGAAAAACTGTACCTACTCCTGACTCTCCATAAATCTGCACTCGGGCCTGGGGAGATAGCTCGGCTGGTAAAGTGCTTTTAGCACAACCACAAGGACCCGAGTTCAGATCTGCAGCACCCACACAACAAGTCAGCTGGTGTGCAGCTGTAATCCCAGCACCGTGAGAGATGGAGAGAGGAGGATCCTGGACTCACTGACCCGCCAGTCTAGATGAACTCAGGCCAATGAGAGACTGCCTCAAAAAACAAGGCAGATGGTGACTGAGGTTGACCTCTGGCCTCCAGTCACAAGTGCATGCACACCCACAGGCAGGAACACGCACACCCCATTTCACCTCCTTCCCTCCTTTTGTAGGGTTCTCAGGCACCAAAATAAATAAAATTTCAATCTGACATGGTGGTAAACCCTGGCCCCTGGGACACAAGGTTGAAAATCTTAAAATTCCAGTCTAGCCTGAACTATAAAGAGTCTGTCTCAACCCCCACTGAAAAGATGGGGGGCGGGATAAGAGGAGGGGAAGGAGAGGGGGAAAGGGGCAGAGGAGGAAGGGGGGAGGAAAGAAATTCTGACCACTCAGAAAGATGAACTTTCTGTTCTCTCCATAGAAAATCAGGTCTTGGTGAAGAAGCAGAGCCAAAAGAAAGTTACAAAAATTGCCGGGCGGTGGTGGCGCACGCCTTTAATCCCAGCACTCGGGAGGCAGAGCCAGGCGGATCTCTGAGTTCGAGGCCAGCCTGGGCTACCAAGTGAGTTCCAGGAAAGGCGCAAAGCTACACAGAGAAACCCTGTCTCAAAAAAAAGAAAAGAAAAAGAAAGTTACAAAAATGTTATTTTGGAGAGGGGACAGGTTAATTGATACTCTTCTAGAGTCTTTGCTACTTCGATACTTAATAGCTGCTTCAAAGACACAGAATTCTAAACCAACCAGTCACACAGAGTGGGACCGGCTCAGAGCTAAACAAATAAACAGAATAGCAAACTATAAACTCTCCCAGTATTTGTATTGCTACTGTGTGCTGAGGAGGGAACTGAAGGCGGGAGGGGTGGGGCGCTCAGGCACTGAACTTCACAAACCCCAGTCCTTGTAAATCCTTTTAAGAATCGCTTTAAAATGGCTGCAGAGATGGCTCGGTGGTTGAGAAGAGCACTGGCTGCTCTTCCAGAGGACCGGGGTTCTTCCAGAGGACCGGGGTTCTTCCAGAGGACCGGGGTTCTTCCAGAGGACCGGGGCTCTTCCAGAGGACCGGGGTTCTTCCAGAGGACCGGGGTTCTTCCAGAGGACCGGGGTTCTTCCAGAGGACCGGGGCTCTTCCAGAGGACCGGGGTTCTTCCAGAGGACCGGGGTTCTTCCAGAGGACCGGGGTTCTTCCAGAGGACCGGGGTTCCGTTCCCTGCATGGACTCACACCATCTACAACCCCTGTTCCAGGGGATCCAGTGCTCTTCTGACCTCTAAGAGCACCAGGCAATCCTGCAATGTAGACCAAACCCTCACGGACATAACATAAACTAGATACATCCAAAAGAGAATGTTTTAAGCATTTAAGCACACAATTTGGCTTTTCAGTTCTATGCATCATCTATATTGAAAGGCATTCCCAGGGGCTGGCTGTGGAGATGGCACAGGGTCAACTGCTTGACACACAAGCACCTGAGTTTGGAAGGCAGCGCCCATGGAAATCCCAGCACCAGGGAGGCAGAATCAGGAGGATCCCTGGGGCTCACTGGCCAGCCTAATTAGCAAGTCTTAGGCCAGTGAGAGAACCTGTCTCAAAAAACAAGTCAAGGGCTGGAGGGGTGGCTCAGTGGTTAAGAAGGCTTGCTGCCCTTGCAGAGGACCCAAGTATGGTTCTCAGCACCCATACTAGATGGCTCATAACCATCTGTAACTCTAGCTGGGGGGATCTGGCCTCTCTGGCCTCTGTTGGTATCAACACTTATATGTACTAACACACAGAGAGACAGATGTAAACACACATAATTAAAAATAATAAAGCCAGGCAGTGGTGGTGCACGCCTTTAATCTCAACACTCAGGAAGCAGAGGCAGGCAAATCTCTGAGTTCAAGGCCAGCCTGGTCTACAGAGATACACTGAGAAATGCTGTCTCAAAAAACCAAAATAAATTAATTAATTAATTAAAAATAATTTTTAAATATCTTTGAAAAAATAACCACTTGTATTAGGGTTCTCTAGAGGAAAAAAAATTTATAGAATGAGTGTAAGGATTATGTCCTTAATTACATCACCAGTGCTCTCTGTTCTCTCCTTCCTTATTCTCCCCCTCCTCTCTCTCTCTCTCTCTCCCCCTCCTTTCCTCCCTCCCTCCCTCCCTCTTTCTCCCAACAAAGCTCTAGAAAGGTAACCACCATGGCTCATGACTCTTCCATCACTGACATCCAGCACTCTCCTCCATCGGCATGGCCGCCACGGGCAGCTGCCGCTTAACCAACAATGAGTCTATACATACTGAAAGGAAAATTTACCAAAAATAAAAAAATAAAAGCCAAGTGTGATGGTGCATGCCTTTATTCCCAGCACTCAGGAGGCAGGGGCAGGTGGATCTCTGAGTTTGAGGCCAGCCTGGTCTACAGAGTCATTTCCAGAATGGCCAGGGCTACACAGAGAAACCCTGTCTCAAAAAGGGGGGGGGGGTGTATTTATTAGAATGGCTTACAGAGGCTGTGGTCCAGCTTGTCCAACAATGGCTGTCTCCCAGTGGAAGGTCCAAGAATCCAGTAGTTGTTCAGTCCATGAGGCTGGATGTCTGAGCTGGTGTAGAGTATACTCCAGAATCTTGAAGAAGTAGGCTGCAATGCCAGTGAAGGAATGGACTTGCCAGCAAGAGGGAGAGGAAGCAGGCAGAGAGCCTCCTCCTTCCGTGTCCTTTACACGGGCTGCCAGGAAGAAGGTGTGGTCCGACTAAAGGTGGATTTTCCCACCTCAAAAGAGCTGGATGAAAAGTGGGTATTTCCACTTCAAATGATTTGGTTAAGAAAAATCCCTCACAGGAGTGCCCAGCTGTTTTAGTTAATTTCAGATGGAGTCAAATTGACAAGAATCGCCATCATACCACCTGAGAAATCATACCTGAGGTTGCCCTTTGCCCTTGATGATGTCCATGCACAGTTTGATTCTCTCTCTTTCTCTTCTCCCTCTCTCCTGCACTCGTGCGCACACACACACACACACACACACACAGAATTAAACCCTTCATTATGAATCCCCCTCCAGGATATTTGGAATAGTATATGCTTATGAACAATGCACATACCCAAGGACCACAGCCAACTGACAAGGGTCCACTGGGAAGGATAATGGACACAGGAGAAAACCCTGGATATTGAGGAGATTTACCAGATCAGACACTGCTAGTCACACTATAGAAGAGCCATATATGGCTGCCCAAGTCTGTGGGGACACATTGGCTTAGTGCCCCAAGTCACCGAAGAGAGTCTGAGTGGTTACAGTTCATCTTCTTCATCATCACCTTGATTGGACTTGGACTCACCAGGAGACACACCTCTGTCCTGCCCATGTCTAAGCCGCTGTTTTCAGAGAAGTTTAACTGAGGAACAAAGACCCACCCTGAATGTGGACATCACAGTCCAAAGGGCTGGAGTTCTACTGCATGAAAAAGAAGTGCGGCCAGCCGCCCCAGGTCCTGCCGTCAGGACTCCCCTGCTATGATGGACTGGACCCTCAGGCTGTGAGCCAATGTAAACCCTTCCCGGCTGAGGTTGCTTTTGTTAGGCATGTTGCCATGGCAACAGGAAGATACCTGACATGCAGTTTCACTTCACCTTGGGGTCACTGGATTACAACACAGGGATACCACATAGAGAGGAGGAGGTAGAGAGGCCCTGAGAGCACTGACCAGGAGGACGGGAGGAAGACCGAGGCCAGTTAACATGCAGGAAAGACCAGAAAGCCATCACCAACTGGCTGGGGGAAATGAAGGTTCCAGAAGGTATCACTGCAAAGTAACCAGCCAGCAGATGACTGTCAAGTGGCGTAGCCTGTCCCCTGCAGCTGTTACTCTATCTCCAGGCCTGGGCTCAGACTGGTCAAAGGAAGCAGAGTCACTTCCTGGAGGACAGATGGCCCACAGGGATGAACAAGGTGACAGCGTGGAAAGGCCACTCTGCATCCAGCCTCATGGCCAGTCCCCGCAGGGACTCAAGACGGTGGACGGCTGTCCAGCACCAAGCCAGCACAGGGGTCGCTTGGCAGGTTGACAGACAGTGCAGGGAACTTTCTGTCCACTCTCAATGAAATGCTGTACTGATGACCCTTGTGTGGCTTTGGAGACCACCACAAGAACGGCAAAAGATTCACCATTAACTACCTGAAGAAATGGACAAGCATGCAAAAAGCGCCAGGACAGAGAAGGGCATCCAAGAGGCAAATGGGCACTACAATTTCCTTGGAGAAACAAACTCAGGAGCATGGCAAATGGCACACACCTCTAATCCCGGCACTCAGCAGCTGGAGTCAAAAGGATTAGGAGTTCAAGGCTATATGAAGCCTGGGGTATTTGAGGTCCTGTCTCAAACAAACAAAACAAAAAGTTAAACCAACGGAAGGAAGAAGAGGAGGAAAAGGAAAAAAGAAGGTGTCCAGGGACAGCTGCAGACACCAGAGCCTACCAAAGGAACTCACATCTGAAATTCCAGCAGGCAGAAGGCCGAGGCAGGGGGATGAGTTCAGGGAAGCAAGCAGTATTAAAGCCAGTCCCGGTACCGTAAACATGGGTGAAGCCCAGCTCTGCACCCTCCAGGTCACACATCACCGTGGAGGGGGATCAGTGTGACACAGTCTCTAGGGAAGCCAGTGAGGAGCAGTCAGACGTGGGACGTCTATCCTGCAGAGCCGTTAGAGGGATGGCTTTGAGGCATGCTTTGAGTCACCCCGGGCTATCCAAATGCCTGTGGAGGGAAGGAGCAGCCTGACAGAGACATGCAACCCTGAAAGCATGCGCTACACCTCAGATAATTAAACGATACAGTTCACACATGTGGGAACAGGCAGGGAAAGGAGCGCAGAAGTGTTACAACCCATAGGGTTTTAAGTTTCCCATTCAATTTCCTGTTTCATTGTTCAAAGAAAAGTCCACAGCACACACACACAAAAATCAACCACGGGCAACAACGGCAAAATAAACAAATAAAAAAATCATAGATAACATGGTCTATTTCAGAAAATAAAATAAAAAGTTAATGTTGGGGCCCAGCAGTCAAGACTGACCCACAGCCAACAGGAAGCTCTGCCATCCAGAGTGACTCAGCCAGCATAGCTGAGGTTTTACCACACCTTGGAAAGCTGGGAGCAGTGTGATGCCAGTGCTGGTGAGAAGTCACCAACCCTTCCTCCCAGGCCCATGGTACACCTGGCATTGTTCTTTCAACACCTTGCAGTGTCCTTATGACCCAGAACCCCTCAGCAATAACGTTGCCTAGCTACCCATCCACTCTACTCCACAGAGCCAAAGATACAGAATTATTGGTGAGTTTTACAGATGACTCCCTCAGACCCCTCTGTGACAAGTGGCCAAGTCCCTAGCACGCTGGAGGATGACAAGCTTTGGATGTAACCCACTTACAAGCAGCTTGGGTTACAGGAGCCTTATCCCCCTGCTGGGATCTGATCCTCTCACAAAGAGCATTGTGAAAGGAGGCCCCAGGATGCAGGTCCCACTGATCTCAGCACAAGGCCTGGGCAGCCCGCCAGCTCACCCGTGCCCAGCCCTTCCTGGTAACCACGCTCACCTGGAACTTAGCTCAAACCTGGGCACAGCTGCCACTACTCCTGAGTCAGCGGCTGCCCCAACACGCCTGGCCTGGAGAGGACATGGAGCCTGGGTACAGCACTGGGGGGCGTCTTCTGCTCTTGTGGCCCACCCTTTGCTCCAGATGTAGTGCTGGGGGGATCAGAGTGTGAGCACAGCCTCAGCATCCCTGAAGGTCTGGGAGGAGTGACAGACTGCAGCCGCATCTGCCACAGGGAAGCCTGGTGCTCCTGCTGGTCCTCTCCTCAGGATCCTCAAGGGTCAGGTGGGCTGGTGTGGCAAACCTCAGCTCCAGAGAGCCCTTCTCCACCCCTTATACCAGCATTCCAAGCGATACTGAAGGTCAAGGTTTGACTGGTGACTTGGGACCCTTCCAGGGAAGGTCTGGGTCCAAGGGCCACCCTGTGACCTGAAGCTGGGATTGGCTTCCCTGTCTCCTGTTTCCTGTCCTGAGGACTCCGGGCTGCCAAGTCAGGCTTTGGCGAACCAGGTCAGATCAGTCCCTGAACAAAGCTTGGTTGTTGCAGATCTGCGAGAGGCCACCGCCAAACAAGGCTCCGGGGGCTGCCACCCCCTCTGGTTGGAGTGGCTTGGTGTCATCTTCACCATTGGCTGCAAGTGGACCCGGGCCCAGGGCAGGGCTGGAGAGATAAGACCAAGAAACTGGGCTGGGAGCAGAGTACCCCTCAACCCTCAGCCCTGTTGCTGAGCCACCAGGGAGCGGTCAGAATGGAGCATGGGGCTGAGCAGCACCCAGCAGGCACTTTTGGAATGAATGGTTCAGAGCACATGGAAAACAGAGATGGTCAGGAACTTTGGAGAGTCAGGCCCCTCGAAGCTCAGAAGGGCTGTTCTGGAAAGGCTAACTAAAGTTCCTGGAGCCAGAGCAAAGCTATGCCTTCAGAGACCA
This sequence comes from Onychomys torridus, assembly GCF_903995425.1. Lineage (NCBI taxonomy): Eukaryota > Metazoa > Chordata > Mammalia > Rodentia > Cricetidae > Onychomys > Onychomys torridus. The sequence goes on along the minus strand of NC_050450.1, from coordinate 105,008,198 downwards.
GCCCACCTGCTACAGTTGGCTTTGTTGCTGCTACAGACACTGGACACCCTGCAAGCCTGGTTGCCACATGACCCCTGTGCCTGACTACAATGGCTTATACCCACCAAGGCAGACTTCTTTTAATTGGCACTTTGGGATCACATAACTTGTGGCAGTTCCTGTCAGGACTCTGAGGTCTCTCCAGAAATCACTCAGAACTGTAATTCTTGTCTTTGCACAGGCCCCAGAGGGCTTCACTAGGCACTGGTTCTGGTGATTCCCCCATAAATTCCTACAGCAGCCAAGAGCCTGGCTGTTTCCAAGGTAACCACCCCAACAAACAAGCCAAAGATAGGGCATGAGTCCCCTCTCCCCCTAGCCAAACCTTCACACTCCTTGGGCCTGGGGTCTCTCTCTGGAGCCCCTGACATCCCCAGGAGATCCACTCAGCATGTGCCTTGGGGCGTGGCCCTAAGCTGGTCTGTGCTAGATCTTTCTTATCAAAAACATCTTTAGCAAATTGCAAAGCCCACACAACACTGCCCATGGACAAACATGTGGAAATGGCTGCCTCCGGGTTCCATGCGCTTGGGGCCTCGGGCAGCCGGGGATGGACAGGACAATCTGAGAAGGGCGGCCAAGTGTTCAGGTGGGGAGTGTGCCTTCCATGGTTCCCCACAGGCACCCACCTGAGCACTTCAGGCACATGGACAGCCCACTGACTAAGCCAGCTGCTCCTCTGTCCTCTCTGCACCCACCCTGGTGTAAGCAGGTCCCACAGGTTTTAGGTAGAGATGGGTATCGAATACTCCATCCGGTACATTGTACTCTACTCTCTGATGGTGAGGAGCTGCAGAGTCGAGAGCTGGAGAGAGGAAGAAGCAGGGGCATGTGGGGTAGATGGCTGACCATGCCTGAACTTGCCTTCCCACCTCCCCATTGGTCTGGGAAGGGCTGGCTCCTGACTGGTGCTCAGTCAGCTCTCTTGGGACTAGGGGCCCCAGGAGCTGGGCAAGTGTGAGACACTAGCTGCTGGAGGAGGCGACTTCCTCTCCAGCCCAGGACGCTTGGATACACCTGAGCAAACAAGCTTGACCATGAAGAGGCAAGAGGTGGCCTGAGCAGGCACCAAGATGCAGAAGGAGCAGAAAGAAGCATGTTGTCACCCAGTCCCATGCATGCCAACACATGGGTAGCTTACTCAGAAGTGACCTCAGAGGGTGCATCCCTCACCCTTCCAAAGCCCCCTAGAGTGCTGGGCAAGGGTGAAACCCTCATTCTTGTGGACCTCCTAGGACTGAATCCCTGCTCAGTAGAGCTGGCAAAGCTAGCCACCTACTTTGAGAGTCACCTGAAAGCCACAGGAGTCCCATGACAATTCCAAAGTGCACACAGAGATACACTCGCCCATTCTGGTGGCTCATGGCTAAGCCCCCCCAAGCCTCTGCCGCTAAAGATTTCCAAGAAATCCAAGGGCACTGAAGGGGAATTCCAGGAGACTCACAGGTTGTAAGAAGCCAAGTTTGGAACCCCAGAAAAATGAAAGGAGTGGCCTGCAGCCAGCTCCAGCACAGGGGGGTCTTCAAACCATGTGAGTCGAGGGGAGTTGAGGGAGGCCCTAGGTCCCCCTGCAAAGGATAGCACACAATCTCTTGGTCCCTCCTAATGGCTTAGGGCAGTGATGCCTAGGGTAGCAGCTAGAGTTAGAGCAGGTACTTCTGGAACCTGTAGCTGTAGGAAATCACTGTCACAACCAAGCATTGTCCCTGTTTAACAATGAGCCATGTGAGATGAAGTACCCCAGTCCCCACAGCACCTGGACTTAATCCCAAGGGCTTCACAGCTTAACGTTCCCACCTTTAACCACTGGACCACACTACTACAGCCCGCCACTGAACAAAAGGGAAGGTGTGTTCAGGAAGAGCTGGGGCTCTGCTAGGCCTGCCAGAGGGTACCCCAAATGCCCCTGCTGCCCTACAGCTTCCCCACCTGGGAAGACTCTTTTTATTCCCCACCGCACCAGACCCCTTATTCCTAGAGGTCAGGCTCAATTTCAGACACCCCAACAGCCCTACCCCTCCCTCCTAGGTGTGCTGTCCTGCTTCAGAGGCAACAGGGTTGGTAATGAGCTGGTGTCCTACCCATATATTCCTCCCCAGCGACAAGGCAGGCTCCTGGCAGCTAAGAGCTTGTCGCTGTCACTGCTTCTGTCCCCTCTGGCCTGACTACAGCTGCCCGCCACATAAAGCATATTTGGTGGCTGTACATAAACCCATGGTCCTGGGGTCACTCCAGACAGTCTTCTCAGGTCCTCTCTTGAGAGGTCCAGGAATGCTCACAGCAGCTCCCTGACCACAGCGTGGCAGCCAGTCCATGCCTTTCAAGTTCATGAATAGGTCTAGAGGCGATAATCCCACTCAGGCTATGGGAAAAACACAAACTTTCCTGGTTGCCCTTGGATTTTCAGATACTGCAGAGATTTTTAACATTCTTTGCTACTTTGCTTGAGTTTCTTGTGGCAAAGGCTGTTAGAACCAACGTGACTTTGGCCAAAGACCCTACTCAGAACAGGGCTGGCTCCAGGAGATGGGAGGACACTGGTGTAGGGCTGAACTCTACCACCCCACCCCATACAACTGCAGCTGAGTGACCCAAGCACCCGTTGGCACACTGCCAGCCATGGAACAAACTGGATGTGGTCCAGACCCTCCCTCTGCCCATCCTCCAGGGGCCCTGCCCCTTTAGGTAAACACAAGGAAACAGGGAGCTTGCTTGCTTTTCTAGGGACTGTAAGCTTAACTGCACACCTATCACAGAAAGTTTCATCTTTTTACAAAAATTTACCTGGTCAAGGTTGGGTGGGTACAGGAGAGATAGCCAGGCAAGTACTGGTCTTAATACCATCCCCAGAAACTTCAGGCTTTCTGGAGTTTTGCAGTAAGCCAGGCACCTGTGAACTGAAGGACCTGGGTACCTCAGTGTCTGGACTGGACCACCAGTCAGGAAGTGTGAGGAGCCACGGGCGAGAACACAGCCATTGGCCATCCCCAGGCCAGCCAGAGAACCTGGGAAAGGGCTCCAATGCCCACAACCATTCGAAGCATCTGGAGCATGCTGGGGAGGGAAAGGGGCCCAGTGCCAAACCTGAGCACATACCACCTGGAAGCCCCCTCCTCCCCCACCATCACATCAACAAGTTCTCCTGAAATAAGCCAGTGACTGGGGGCCAAGCAGCCAAGGTAACAGCTAAGAACCACGAGCTACTGGCCCAGAAGGTTGTTTCTTAGGGGATCCTAAATGACCCTCTTTGAGAAGAAGTCAAGTCATCTGGGTTCCTGAATATGGAAAGCAGAAGAAAACAGAGCATGACCTCAAGGCAGGGGGATGGCCCAAATGACCTCTTCAACTCTAACTCAGTCTCCTGATTCAGATCTCTTATCTTAAATGCATTCACGGGTTCTTGGCAGAAAGCTTCCTGTCCAAATAGATTAGGAGAGGAACCTGAAGACAAGGTTTGTGAGGTTAGGGGAAGAGGACAAAGGATCCGGCCTGGGTCATAGAAGAATGAGTGGAGAGCAGGGTTACCTGAACCAGCTCCAGCCTCAGCTGGGCTGTCTGTGAAATGGAAGCGCAGAGTAAGAGAGCGGGGGACAGCGCTGCGACCCCCCACACTACACTCTACCTGCTGGAGTGGCATTGGCATGCTAGAGCACTCATGGCATCCTGAGACCCAAAGGACTGGCCCAGCCCTCATGGGTGGCCCCGTCTGGAGACCTTCCTGTGCCCCACTGGGCAAATGACTAATAGGAGTTACGGCCAAAAAGAGATGCTGGGGGTTGGTCCAGACCCCTCCATCTAGCCCCACCCCACCAACCCACCAGACTGCAGCAAGGTGCCTCAAGCTCCACCTGTAAGTCAAACATTGCACCGACAGGGCGAGGAGGACGCCTCCAGAACAGCCCCTTACACTCTAGAGTGAGCCAGGTCTGTGGGGGACAGCGAAAGGGGACCCTAAGCCAAGGTCAGAAGAAACTCCAAGAGCGCAAGAACCTTGCACGTCGGCCTCCTCCAGGCCCTGGCAGCCCCGGGGTCTAAGCATAGGGGAAAGCCAAGAGGGTGGAGAGCAGAGCTCACGTGTGGCGCCCCACGACCCCCATCTGTGGGAGGGGGCAATCCAGCCGGGGGCTCTAGACTGTCCAGGGGATACAACATCCCGCGAGGTCTGAGCCACCGGACCGACTTGGTTCCTGGGTGGCCTCGCCCACTCCGGCCACCAGCGCTCAGGTGATACACCAGGTCCCCGGCGCCGACCCTCCCCACGCCAGGCGCGGCGCCCACCTGAGTAGGTCTTCTTCATGATGCCGCCGTGGCCGCCGCTCCCAGGAAAGTGTGGCGGCGAGGCCGCGGGGCGCGGGCTCCCAGGTGGCTAATCCGCGGCGGCCGCCGGAGGGCGGGAGGAAGGCGGGAGCACGGCCGCCCCGCCCCGTCGAGGTGCGCGCCCCGCCCCGCCCCGCGCCCCCACGCAGGTGCGCCCCGCACCCCGTGCCACACCCCCCTGAAGCCGAAAGTTAGTCACCGCCACTTTCCCGGGGCCAGCGGGAAGAGGAGGCACCCGGGCGGCCCGCGGGCCACCACAGGACAGCCGCGGAGTGAGTGGGGGGACTGGACGCTGGCTTAGTAAGCCGGACTGAGCACCACCCACAGGTGCCACGCCAGCCGCGCTGGCTGCCCCATGGGCCTGGGCCTCCGTGTCCTGTCCAGAAGGACGCCGCCTTGGGCCTGGTCACCATTTCTGCCGCATCTGACATTCAAGAAGCGTCCACTCTCTGCTTGTGCCTGGCTCGGTGTCTCCCTGCAGCAGGGCCCCGTGCCCGCCACCGCCACCAGCCCCCCACGCCACCCCTGTGACTCCACAACAGGGGAATCTGGAACTCTTCAGCTATGCGCGGGGTTCTTACTTTTAAATTCTTAAAAGTGCACGCGTGTAATCTCAACACTTTGAAGGCTGAGGCAGGAGGATAACCACGAGTTTAATACTAGCCTGGTTATACAGTGAGTGCCAGGCCAGCCAGAGGTATGGAGCAAGATCCTATCTTTAAACAAACCCCCAAAAAAAGGGCATGTGGTGGCACATGCACTCGGGAGGCAGAGGCAGGCGGATCTCCGAGTTTAAGACCAGTCTGGTCTACAGAGCAAATTCCAGAACAGCCAGGGCTTCTCAGAGAAATCTTGTCTTGAAAAACCAAAAGAAAAAAAAAAAAAAAAAAAACGGGGGGGGGGGGGGGGCTGAGAGGTAGCTCAGTGGTTAGGAGCACTTGCTACTTAACCATAGGACCAGAATTGCATTCCCAGCACCCACTCGGTGGGCTCACAATTTCCTGTAACTCCAGCTATAGGGGACCCAACGCTCTCTTCTGGCCTCCATTGGCACCAGCACACATTGTGAGTATATTCACACAGACACACACATGGCTCACATAAGATGGCTCACAGATTAAATTCTCTTGCTCCTGGGTTCGATCTCAGGAACTCACAAAGTGGAGGAGCCAACTGCCACAAATTGTCCACATTACCTTTGAGCTGTGGCATGCATGCCCTCCCCCAACACACATACATGCTCACACAGGTAAATAAACAAGATGTGAACAGATTTTTAGAAAATAAAACAGAAAGTAAAAGAAGAAGAAAAATCTTTTCATATAAAATGTTCTTTGTTTTGGTTTTGTGTATGTGTGTGTGAGCTCTCGGAGGAGAAAGTGATTAATTCTGTCCGGAGGGTGTTGAAAGTAGTCTATTGAGGTTATGCCAAAGCAAGGCAAACCCGGCTTTGGAGAAGGTGAATGTGCCAGGTAGCTCCGGTGATGAGAGGCGCAGGTTCCGGGCAGTGGGCAGGGCGTGGTGAAGCCTGGGGCGCCACTGTCTCACCAACTCATGGCGCTGGCTGGGAAGGAAGCACAGGAGTCCAGGTAGGAACAGAGCTGCCCTGGCACACCGTCCTGAAAAGCCCACAGAAGAGTTACGTCACCCTAAAATCCCCTTCCCTTTTTCTTTTGAAGGGAATTGCCACTTTCTGCCTGAGTGTGGGAAACCCGTCAGCAGAAAACAGAGTACTCACAGCAGAGTTCTTCCCAGCAGGCTCCACTCGGCCACTGATCTGCCCCCCACACACACACACACAGTCCCATTCCAGCTACAGCACAGATGGCCCCTGCTCCCTGCCTCATTTGAGGACCTGAGTCTCCTGAAGCCTAGGACACCTGCAGAAAAGGTGCACTGGAAAAGGTTGAGGGGATAGATCTGAGAGAGACGAGGTTTCTACACAAGGGACATTTGAGGAGGGTGAAGGCACCACATTAGAATTTTTGTTTGTTTTGCTTTGTTCTGTTTTTCAAGGGTTTCTCCGTGTAGCCTTGGCTGTCCTTGAATTCACTCTGTAGCCCAGGCTGGCCTCGAACTCAGAGATCTGCCTAACTCTGCCTCCCAAGTGCTGGGATTAAAGGCGTGTGCCACCACTGCTAGGCTCTCATTTTGAATTTTTTAATGGACAGCTTTTAAAAATGTGGGACACATTCACCGCCTCTGTGAGTACAATATAGCTGACATCACCAATGGTGATTGCCCACATACCACTATAATCCTTCACCGGACACACTCTTGGGCCATCGTTTTTAAAATGTCCTTTCAATATTCACTCTGACTGCTGAGTGGTTTGTGACCCTTCACCTGCTTTCTTCACAAGCCAGATTTTGCTGTGATAAATGAGGATTATGACATTTCCCACATCTTGCCACATTGAGCTCATGATTACTAAGTAGTATTAAGGCTGAGTGTACACAACTTTGATCCTAGCACTCTGAGGCAGATTTCTGAGAGTTTGAGGCCAGTCTGGTCTACACAGTGAGTTCCAGGACAGTCATAGAGACATACTGAGTCTCTGTCTCAGAAAAAAAGGGGGGGGGGAGGAAGAAAGAAAGAAAATTGTCTACATGGTTCTGAATAAAACAGGAAGCACATGGCACTGGCTTTGAGAGCAACGGGAAGAATCTGACGGGCCTGGAGGAAGTTGGAGCTAGCCAGGAAGAACCACTCTTGGGCACTGGAGGTCACTTCCTCTTGTGGTGGCAGAAAGCTTAGCTTAACCATTGTCTGCAGTATATTAATAAATCTGAATATTAATGCACTTCCATGAGACCTGGGCCTTGGCACCCTGTAGTGACCCAGAAGAGCACTTCTTGATGGTGACTCATGCTCTGTGTGAGGGTCCCAGACATCACAGTCACCTTAAGAGTTAATGATTAGCTGAAGGGTTTCCCAGGCAGAATGTAGAAGGTACCAGCAGACTCTTCCAACCTAGTACCATCTGATGCCATCCTCCGTGCGCACGCACACACACACACACACACACACACACACACACACACACACACACACGACAAATAAATAAATAAATAAATAAATAAATAAATAAATAAATGTGACACTAAAAACAAGCTAGTGTGGTGATGCCAGCTTGTTATCCCAGCACTCTGGAGTTGGAGACATGAGGATCAGTAATTAGAAGCCAGGGGCTACATGAGACTTTCTCTAAATAAATAAACAACAAAAACATCGGGGAAAGGTCAAGTTGCCTCATTAACCCTTCAGACAGTCACAGGATTTCTGAGATGCCTGGCAGAGCACCTTGTAGGTCTTGGAAGTCCCCAGGGTCTCCTGGAGGCCAAGGTGGAAAAGAGTTTCTCTCAGAGGGTTTAGTGATGTCCAGGGATTGGGGGAGGGATGTGAAGGGACAGTGACATTCTTCTAGATGGTTCCGACATGATGGACACACTGGTCAAAGAACACGCAGGTGGAGCCTGGAGTGCATCCTGAGCCCTGCCGGTCCTCCTGAGCAGCCAGCCTGCAGCTCCAAGCAAGACGGCAGTGTGTAAAAGCGGAAGTGCCAGGGGACACTGGGGTTTCTCTACACGCTCTGGGCGACTGCTCTGTAACCCTGAAATGCTTCTAACTACAAGTTTTATTAGTTTTTAAAAATCTGTCTTGTGGGTAGGATGTTTGCCTGGTGGGGTGGGTTTTCAGCACACATGTTGGAAACGCCCTCACTTTGAAAGGAGTTGGGTGCTCGCCCCATGTGGGCTGGACCAGCAGGCAGTGAACAAGGAGCCTTTCACCCCTGACTGCTCAGGACCTGGCTGTTGCTAGCTCAGTGCTCAGGTACAGAGGGAATAGTGACTCAGGCCCGGAGCCAAGGGTGGCCTAGGGGAGACTGTCCTACTCTGGGACCACCTCTGGCCTGGACTCCTTTTGCCCCTCATGGTGGAAATAAGGTTTTCATGAGAGCATAATTCCAACCCGACATGCTTTGTGGTCACCTTTAAACATCTCCCACCGTAAGGTCGAAGTCCCTTCCCTTTGAGTCTGCGTGGGCTTAGGTATGAACATGAGGTCCCAGTCTAAGAGCAGAGAGTGGGCCACCAGCAAGCGCTGGCCTCCTGAGACTTCCAAACAGAGGAAATGTAGTTAGTTACACACAGGTCGGGGTTTAAAGCCACAGGCATACAACCCCTCAGTGTCTGGAGTCAGGGCCCAAGACTGTTTCTTTCCAGCTTTCTTTCTGCAGCCAGGAGCTGGCTGAGGTTGGGCTCGATAGGAGATAGATCTGCCACCGAGTTTACAGATCAAGGGCTTCTGTTTTCAGCCAGTCAATCCAAGTTCCTTACTAAGTGGGGCATCCCAGGCTAGCAACTCAGGCCTTCCGTGTCAGCAAGGAAGGGAGTCAGCCACCAACAAGGGATGGACCATCTCTTAGCACCTGATTAGCTTGGTGTATTTTATGTACCTGAAACTGGGTCCTTTATAAGGAAAAAATATTGGGGTCAGGGGAGGGTAACAATTCTGGTGGCTGGGAAAATCTAAACAGCAGGGCACCAGTGTTTGGCATGTTTCCCCACCTGGTTTTCTGGTTAAGAAAGGGTCACCCCAGGCTGTGAGACGGGGAGACAGGGACCACACCAAGCCTCCCAGGCAGCCACTGCCTTGGGAAAGGCCCAAGTCTAGAGCTCTGGCCAAAAGCCTTCCCAGTCAGTCCAGCTGGGGGTGGGGGGCTGTAGCAGAGTCTCAGCTGGTCTCCTCATGTTGTCATCTGAGCCCTACAGCCTCCCTCTACCTCCTTTGAGAACATTCCCCTGACATGCTAGCTGAGTGGCTCCCCAGGGCATGGCCCCTGTGGTACTGTTGCCAGCTTATTCACACCACGCTGGAGAGAGGGCCTGACTCAGGTAGGAAGGGGAGGGCTGTTGGCGTGCTTCAGTGGGTAAAAAACCCACAGGGTGGAAGGAGAAAACTGACTCTCTCTTCCACACTGGTGCCAGGACATGTGTACATGGGGACAGACAGACACACACACACTTAAATGTAATAGAAAAAGATAAGGTAGCAAGTTAGAGATTGAGGTTGACCTCTGACCTCCACACACAAAAACACACACATACACGTGCATACACCTTGAGAAGCTAAGTGTGATGACTCAGGCCTGTAATCCTAGTATTTAGGAGGCAGAGGCAAGAGGATCGCCATGCATAAATTCTAGACCAGACTGGAGTACAGAATGAGACCTTGCCCAAAAAACCAAAAATAAGCCAAAATTGAGCACCAGAGTCGTGGGGGTTTCCAGTGGTTGCTCCCAGGTCCCACTTCCCTCCAGGGAGGTGCTGGTCAAGTGTCAGCATGGAAGGCAGACCTTCTCCTTTCTCATGTCCTGGAGTGACATCTCACCCGTTATCCTCCTCCTGGGAGGAGGGACCCAGGAAGGACAGAGGCAAAGGCAGCAGGAAGTGACCAGGACCAGAGGTGACTCGGCTATGGGTCAGAGGACTCTCCATCTGCAGCTTTGAGGGTTGTTCAGCCAATGGCCGCCCTTGCCTGTCTCATAGAGGGAACCGCATGCAGGCAGGGTGAGCAGCTGAGTCAGAAACACAGACATGCTGTGTCTTCCCACATGCTGTAATTCACTATAAGAATAAATTCACGAGGTCGGTTTCAATGGTTCCAATTTGCCAAATAGTCCCAATTCCCCTCAATAGGCGGCCACTGGCAATCACATGCTTGTTTATCCCAATTTTAATTACTAACATTAACTCTCAGCTCACACACTAACTTCGCACCATGTCATAGAATGGCTAAGGAAGGATGGAAGAAGATTCTGGGTTCAGAGGTCACCTTGAAGTCAGAGGTGGACTGGGGGGGGAAAGGACCAGACAGCAGCAGGTCCGGTACAGAGATGTCAGACGGAGGGCCGGGCCGGAGGCGCGGGGGCCGCGGGCGGAGATGGAGGGCCAGAGACTGAGACGGAGGGCTGGGGGGGGGGGGCGGGGTCGGGGCGGGCAGAGACGGAGGGCTGGAGGTGGAGCATTTAAGAGTCAGTTTGAATTGGCTGAGTGTCATTGCGCAGGGGACACTGTGCTCTAGTTCGAACCCAGGGACAGAGGCAGGAGTTTTTCCATGTGGCAACTTCCTGGGGAAGGCCGGTGAAAATGGCCGGGTGTAGACTCAAAAAGGAAGCAACACGGGTTGAGGTTGTTACATGTCACTCAAGAGCAGACCCAGCCTGACCTAGACATTCAATACAGTGCAAAGGATGCCAGAGCAGGGCCCACCTTTTTGTACAGCCTCCCAAAGTAGGTCCCACGGAACTTTCCAGGCACCCAAAAGATTCTGGAGTCCAAAGTCAGGTATGGCAGTGCACACATGTAATCCCAGCACTTGAGATGCAGAAGCAGGAGGATCGTGAGGTGAAGGCTATCTTAGGCTACAGCAAAACTCTGTCCCAACAAGATGCAAAGCAACAATAAAGACATCACATAGTGTGAAGTTCTCCATTTGAGGGGCTGGAGAGATGCTTAGTGATTAAAATGCTTACCACTCAAGCATAAGGACTGGAGTGTGCATGCTCAGAACCCATGTACTGCTGGGTGATCATGGTGTGTAACACACACACACACACACACACACACACACACACACACACACACATAAACAGAATGTAATGAAAGATTTTAGGTAGCTAAAAGCCCAGTTCTTCAATCTTCCTGGGCTCCAGCCTCCCCAGTGACCTCCAGCTCCTTGCACAGAAAGGCTGGTAGAGGGTGGGGAGTGGAGCGGGGCATGGTGGCTCACGCCTGTAATCCCAGCACTTGGAAAGAGTCAGAGGCAGGCAGATCTCTGTGAGTTCAAGGCCAGCCTGGTCTACAGAGTGAGTTTCAGGACAGTAAGGGCTACCCAAAGAAACCCTGTCTCAAAAAACCTTAAAAACAAAAAAAGCCCATGAGTTCCAGGCCAGCCAGGCTTACATAGTGACACCCTGCCCCGGCCCTTGTCCCCTGCCATAAGCCCTTTGCATCAGCTATTCCGACAGCTGCTGCTCATCTCTGTTTCACCCTGCTCTCGGGGGCTCTGTTCTAGTGGGCATGCTGGGGCCTCTGGATTAGTTCTGTCTGTGCACACCCTTCTGCACATTCTTTTTGTTGTTTGTTTGGTTTGGTTTGGTTTTTTCGAGACAGGGTTTCTCTGTGTATCTTTGGAACCTATCCTGGAACTCACTCTGTAGACCTGGCCTCGAACTCACAGAGACCTGCCTGCCTCTGCCTCCTGAGTGCTGGGATTAAAGGTGTGTGTCACCACCTACCGGCCCTTCTGTGCATTCTTAACACTCCCCACCCCACCCCACCCCACCCCACCCCACCCCTCTCATCTAGTCCTATACAACTGATCACTGTCCGCCTTTCTTACCAAAGCAGAAGCCATCCCCAGGGTCCTTGTAAAGTAATACATGGAAATATTCAAGAAATCAATTTCAGATCAGCAATTGGAAAAAAATTAATTACTGAGACAAAAACATATGAGTGTTTTAAAGCTCTTGCTATTTTTTCAGAGTGCCTTCCAGGAAGGTGGTGTCAGAAGACACACCCACAGAGCCTCCTGGAGTGTCTGTGTACACTGTTACGGTAAATTTCACACTTCAGCAGGGCCTCAGTCATCTGACCCTGCAACTGCCGGAGTCGGAGCGAGTCAGCAGCAAAGAGGCTGCGTCAAGCAGGCCAGAGCAGCACCAGTGTGGAAGAGAGAGTCAGTTTTCCCCTTCCACCCTGTGGGTCCTTGACCCACTGAACCGTGCCAACAGCCCTCACCTTCTCACCTGAGTCCCTCTCTCCAGCGTGCTGTGAGATAAGCTAAGGATCCTCCTGTCAGTCACTGCTTCTGCAGCTCTAGGGTGACAGGCACACACAGCCACACCCAGCTTTATGCAGGAGTGCTTGACCCTTGCTTCCATAGCTGGCACTCTGCTCTCAGAGCCCTCTCCCCAGCCCTCCTGCGCTCCCACCACCTTGTTTTTGGTTTTGGTTTTTTGGTTTTTTGTTTGTTTGTTTGGTTGGTTTTTGTTTTTTTGTTTTTTTTGGTTTTTTTTTTTTTTGGTTTTTCGAGACAGGGTTTCTCTGTAGCTTTGGAGCCTGTCCTGGAACTCGTTTTGTAGACCAGGCTGGCCTCGAACTCACAGAGATCCACCTGGCTCTGCCTCCCGAGTGCTGGGATTACAGGCGTGTGCCACCACCGCCCGGCTTGTTTTTGTTTTTTCAAGACAGTTTCTCTGTGTATCCCTGGCTGTCCTGGATGGAACTCACTCTGTAGACCAGGCCAGCCTCAAACTCGGAGACCTGCCTCCCGAGTGCTGCCCAGTCTCTCTCCCATTCTTTTTCTTTTTTTAACTTTATTTTATGTGCATTGATGTGAAGGAGTCAGATCCCCTAGAACTGGAGTTACAGACAGTTGTGAGCTGCCATGTTGGCACTGGGAATTGAACTGGGGTCCTCTGGAAGAGCAGCCAGTGCTCTTAACCACTGGAGCCATCTATCTCCCCAGCCTCCTTTCCCCCATTCTTAAGTACTATCCTTTCTGGGGTTGTTTTCCAGGAGGTGTGTCACCCAAAAGCCCCGCCCACCCCAGCGTGAGTGACGTCTCATGAAGCGTCCCAAGGGTTCCCACCCCTGCCAACCTTCCCTTCCTCTCTAGTCCAGCATCCTCAGGGTAACATTCAGCTGGGCAGGATTCTCTGCAGATGGAGGGAGGGGACAGAGGGAATGAGTGACTGGGATAAAAGCCCCTCCCTGCTGTAGGGGAATTATTCTAGGTTCCACCTGTGAAGGTCTGGCATGATTAGGACAACTACTAAGATTGAAAAGGACCGTGATGATGGTCACCTTACATCCAAAGACTTCATCTCAGCTCTCTAGGTCATTCAGGCCTGACTCTTGAGCAGCCAGAGGAGGGAGAGGTAGTGTGGCCTGTTTAGTGATGTCTCCCAGTGAGCTTTATAAAACAAAAATCTGTCAATCATGGTGGGTTTTTTGTTTTTTGTTCTTATTGTTGTTTTGTTTTGTTTTGGAGCTGAGGACCGAACCCAGAGTCTTGCGCTTGCTAGGCAAGCACTCTACCACTGAGCTAAATCCCCAACCCAAGCATAGTGGTTTAAGCATGGTGATGCGTGCCTTTAATCCCAGCCCTCAGAAGGCAGTGGCAGGCCAATGAGTCCACGGCCAGCCTGATCTACACAGTGAGTTTCAGGACAGCCATAGCTACACGGTGAGACCCTGTCTCAGAAAACAAAACACTTTATTCAGGTTAACCAGAGGTTCTCTTAGTTGTGACTTAGAACATTCTCTGGGTAGAGAGCCCTGGTCTGATGAGCCTTTGGTCAAATCACAGCTCTGCCCCGAATCAGCCTTTGACATGATCCCTCATCATCCTGGATAGCTAGATGTACCTCAGAGTTGTGGTGCCTGGGATAACATAGGAACTGTTTGGCAGTTCTCTCCCTGGTCAGCATCCCAGGCCCCTTCAGCCCCTCTCAGTGCGCAGACAGATAAGAGTTGATGGTGGATGTAAAAGTGGCTAGTGGGAGCCAGCCTCCTGGAAGCCCGGCCCACTCAGACCTCTCCACTGGGGCTTAGCCTGACAGAGAGAGGAGCCAGGTGTCTCCTCTTACCACAAGAGCAATCACTTCCAGAGAGTGAGAAAATCCTAATTTGTTTTCATTAAAACATAAATAAATAAAGGACTTGCCAGGCAGCAAGGAGAGAGGCTGGGAAACAGGCTTGCTGTCCTCGGGTACACATCTGCAGGTGGCTGAGGGTCACTGCACTGTGACAAGGGTCTGCTGAGCCATGGCCCTCAAGCAATAGCTTTGGATCTCTGGCCCACTCTGGGCCATCCTCAGCAACTCTGTAAGTTTCCATGGAGGGGCTTTGGAATCCAACCCAGCACGCCCAACTAGACCGTACCTTCTGGCAAGCAACGCTTCATTGTGTTAATATGTGCATATACATACATGCATGTGTACATGTAAATAAATTTAGCTTGCAGTTCAAGCTTTACTAAGCAGAGTGTGTTTTTATTTGATAACCCTGGAAACCTCATGGGGCCAGCACCCCTAGACCTGGGTAACCAGTCCTAGAAAGGGATCCTTGACATCAGCTCCTTAGTCATCATCCCCCAGCACTATGCTAAGGACCAGGACTTGAGTGACAAGTTCTGGCCTACCCAAGGCAAACGAGATAAAACGAGATAAGGACAGTGCAGATGTGGGGTTTGTTTTGTTTTTGTGAAACTGAAGATGGTCTTAAGATGGGTCTTTATTCTGTGTTTCTCTCTCTGTCTCTGTCTCTCTCCCTCCTTTCTTCCCTCCCTCTTCCCTCTGTGTGTGTGTATGTGTGTGAACATGCACACACACTTGAGTGCTTATGCATGTGCATGAGACTGTCCTTAAAAAGTACAAAACTGGGGGCTGGAGAGATGACTAAGACGTTAAGAGCACTGGCTGCTCATCCAGAGGTCCTGAGTTCAATTCCCAGCAACCACATGGTGGCTCACAACCATCTGTAATGAGATCTGGTGCCCTCTTCTGGCATGTAGGTATACATACCGGAACACTGTATATATAATAAATAAATAATTTTTTTTTTTTTAAATACAAAACTCTCGGGCAGTAGTGGTGCACGCCTTTAATCCCAGCACTCAGGAGTCAGAGGCAGGCAGATCTCTATGAGTTCGAAGCCAGCCTGGTCTACAGAGTGAGTTCCAGGACAGCCAGAACTACACATAGAAACCCTGTCTCCAAAAAAAAAAAAAAAAAAACCAAAAGCCCCCCCAAAAAACCCACACAAGAAAATGATAGCCTGGGTGAAGTAGTGAACACCTGTATCTCCGTACTCCAGAAGCAGAAGCAGGAGGATCAGGAGTCAAGACCTTCTGTTCCTCATAGCGAGTTTGAGGATAGCCTGGGTTACAGGAGACCCTGTCATTCATAGATAGATAGATATCTAGGTAGGTAGGTAGGTAGGTAGGTAGGTAGGTAGGTAGGTAGATAGATAGATAGATATGTGGTGATATGATATGTGTTTGTTAATGTTTTTAGAGGGCTGAGGATACAGATCAGTGTAGGGCACTGGCCTAGCACCTGTGAGTACCTTGGTTCTACCAGTTACAAAGGTAAAACGGAAAGTATTTCTGACAAAGTGGAAATGTACTCCCCTTGGGTAGGCATGAGTTGTCCTGGCTACTCAGGAAAGCTGAGGCAGGAGAATTGCTTGAAGTTAGTTGTTGAAGGCTAGCAATGAGCAACATACTGAGATCCTTCCTGTCCACCAGGATGCTTTAGGCCTTGTTTTATTTTTTAAAGGCCCAAGGCCTGGGGAAGCAACACGTCCTCTGTCTGTCTGTCTCCATACTGCAGTCAGGCCAGCACCAGGGCTGCAGGCCTCTCTGTATGGCCCCTCCTCCCTGATACTTCCTCTTGGGCCCAGACTGCTTAAATACCAATTACTCCTTTCTCTGTTCCCAGCTAGTACCTTCCACAGTTCAGCCTTTCTCCACTGAGCAGCCCAGGGACTGACCCTGCCCCCCCTCTCTAATGCCTCTTCCCGGGAGAACCTCACTTCACCTCCTCAAACCTTATTTCCTTAGCTGTAGGACAAAGCTAATGTCCCCACCCCACCCGTGATCTTGAGGGTGGTCCACATGTGAATGCTGGTCACATTACAGACTTACAGTTTGTGCATTTTTCTGTATTAATGTTATAATTTGATAAAATGGTTTCTCAACAATTAACAATTAACTTCAATTAACAAAGAAGCTCCCCACAAAAGAAAAACAACCCAGTTCATCTCGCAAGGAAGTTTTCTTGCCACTGGCTTTTCAGCGGGAATAGTAATTTATGATTGGTCGCCTGTGCACAGCCAGCCAGAAGAAGTCAGACAGCTGGTCTCAGAACTGGGTCCATGTGATGGGGTTTCATTCTTCAAAATTAACCTCCAAACTCATCACATTCCAGGGCTCTGGAAACTTGTGCTGATGTTCTATTTTTAATGAACTTATAATAAAAGGAAAAAAGCCAATGAATTAAAGAAGATGATATTTCAAAGTCCATATTTCAGGTCATTCCTTTCAACAGAGCCAGAGGAACTTTAAGGAGAGAATGTTAAGATGTGACCTCAGGGCTGGGCATGGTGGCACGTGCCTTTAATCCCAGCACTCAAGAGGCAGAGCAGGTGGGTTTCTGTGAGCTCAAGGCCAACCTGGTCTACCCAGCAAGTTCTAGACCAGCCAAGGCTATATAGCAAGACCTCTCCCTATCCCCTCCAAAAGATGTAGCCTTAATAAAAAGTAAGTGCTAGCCATCTCCATGCAACAGACTCAGAGAATGAGGCATGGGCGCTTGGCCTTCCTGCCACCATCTTTGAACCACACCCTTAAGCAGACAAGGTAGTACATAGGCTGAAAGCATGAAAAATCCAGGGCATAGGTCCAGGAGAACCAGCTGTGAACCCACGGAGGCCACAGAAGCAGAGATCAGGTATGCTGGCTGGAACACAGGAATGATGGTTAAAGCTGCAGGCTAGAATTTGTCTCTCAAGCCATGTATGGTGGTACATCCCTATTGGCCCAGCATTCAGGAAGTAAAGGCAGCAGGGTTGCTACAGCCTGGGCTACATACTGAGTTCAGGCCAGGCTGTACTACACAGTGATCCCCTGCTTCACACAAAAGCAGGGCCTAGGACAAGGGTTCAGCTGGTAAAGAGCTTGCTTTGTAAGCACAAGGGCCTGGGTTTGATATCTAGAACCCATATTAAAAAGCCAAGCAGAGCTGTGCACTTGTAATCATAATGCTGGGAGGCAGACAAGCTGCCTGGGGTTTACTTCTTGGCCTAACTGGTGTGTTCCGGACCAATGGGAGGCCCTGTCTCAAAATAAGAGAGATAACAACTGAGGAATGCAGCCCTGGGTGTGCTCTGGCCTCCATATGCATTGGAATACAGATGCACACACACACACACACACAC
The DNA here is from genome assembly GCF_903995425.1 of Onychomys torridus. Lineage (NCBI taxonomy): Eukaryota > Metazoa > Chordata > Mammalia > Rodentia > Cricetidae > Onychomys > Onychomys torridus. The sequence goes on along the minus strand of NC_050450.1, from coordinate 104,990,832 downwards.
ACACACACACACACACACACACACACACAAACACACACACAAACAGGCACAAAACAAATCAATTAAGGGGCTGGAAAAATGGCTCCAAGGTTAAGTGTACTGGCTGCTCTAATAGAGGACCCAGGACCCACAGGGCAGCTTACATCGTGACTCTAGTTCTAGAGGGATCTGATGTTGTCTCCTGACCTCCATGTGTATATACACACATGTGGAGTATAGACATACATGCAGGCAAATCACACACACACACACACACACACACACACACACAAAAAAAAAAAAAAATCGAAAAAGAATTAAATCACAGAATTGGTCTCTTGATGGTCTAGAACTTCTTTCTGCATCAAGCCCACCAGAGAGGCCTATGTTACCCATGACCAAAACTGTCCTGTGTTCCATTTGCCCTGGGCCTGTGCCATGCTGGGCAGGTTCTGTGGCCTAAGTGTAATGTATGGACAAGAGATCATCTTTTCTGATGTGTCAGCTGAAGAATGAAATCATAAAAGTAAAAAAGAATGAGGCAAGAAGATGAGCCAAAAAAGAAAGCCAAGCTCTGTGCACAGGCTGGGGTAGAGTCCCCAGGGCAGATGCAGAGCCAGAATTTCAGAGCCAACCCAGGGGACTCAACAGCCTGATATCCCGTGTCTCCCTTAGTGAGTGGGCATTCTGAGCAACCTCAAATGACCTCATCATCCTGGCATGGAGCCACTGGAAGAGACAAGTCATGTGACTGCAGTGGAGTAGGGGGAGGCACAATCCTGCTCCCAAATCCATGGGCAAAACTAGCCCTAAGGACAATTGGAGAAACTGGACCACATGGTCATTAAACCACCCCAGATGCGATGGAAAGAATAGAAAAATCTGAAGATTTTCAAATAAAACTGTTTGGCATCATCAAAGACCATAATAAATTGTTGAAACCCTTATTGGCTTAAGTGAAATAAAAGCGGTGGTCATGGAGAGGAACCCACTGGAAATCCCACAAGGCTGCAGTGTGATTCTGAAAATTTGAAAGTTGGCAGATGGAACGTTACTTGGCGGGACACTCTGAAGAGAGTGGTAAGCTAGCCGGGGAAGTGACCAAGAGTGTGGACAGAGCCTAGCACACCCAACAAATCCAAGTTAGAAGTGAGAGCGAAGAAACACAGGACGGACCGAGACTCGGAGAGAGTAGAAGGAAATGCTCATACACAACATGGGTTCCTAAAGAGGGAAGCGGGCATTTCCCCGCAACTAAAAGGAGATGTGGTATGCCACCTGGGGTGAAAGAATGCCCACCCATGTCTAGATATTTCAACAAAACCGTGATGCATCTGAAGATAAAGAGACAACTCTGAAAACTGACCAGAGACAATCAATCAATCATCAATCAATCAATCAATGTGTAAATCAATAAATGGTCACTGTGCTGGCTGGCTTTATGTCAACTTGACATGAACTAAAGTCACCTGAGAGAAGGGAGCCTAGACTGAGAAAATGACTCCATAAGATCAGGCTGTAGGCAAGCCTGTAGGGTATGTTCTTAATTAATGATTGATGGGGCCGGGCCCAGCCCATTGTGGGTGGGGACACCCTGGGCTGGTGGTCCTGGGTTCTATAAGAAGATGAGCCAAGAAAGCCATGAGGAGCAAGCTGTGAGCAGCACTGTGGTGATGTTTTATTTGTGCTTTAGTAATAAAGCTTGCCTGGAGATCAGAGGAATAGGAACAGCCATTGTAAGTAAACACAGAAGTCAGGCAGTGGTAGCACAAGCCCTTAATCCTATCACTTGCCAGGCAGGATCTCTGTGAGTTCAAGGCCACACTCGAAACAGAGCCAGGTGTGGTGGCACACACCTTAAATTCCAAAACTAGTTAACCATGGAGATCTGGAGGTATATACAGACAGACAGGAAGTGACAGAGCTGGGCAGGAAGAGGAAGTGATGTAGCTGAACAGAGAGAGCAAATCAGATGGCAGAACAGCAAGGCATGTAGACGTTCCAATTCGCATTTGGAAGCTGCAGAGTTGGTGAGGTGAGGTTGGCTGGTGGCTTTTCCTATTTCCCTGATCTCGCTAAGGCTTTCACCCCTATATTTGGCTCCGTGTTTTTTATTTAATAAGACCATTTAGAAATTCATCTACACAGCACTGCTCCATGGCCTCTGCAGCAGCTCCTGCCTCCAGGTTCCTGCCCTATTTGAGTCCTGTCCTGACTTCCTTCAGAGATGAACTATGATGTGAAGTGTAAGCCAAATAAACCCTTTCCTCACCAGTTTGCTTTTGGTTATCCCGTTTCATCACAGCAATAGGCACCCTAACTAAGACAGTTGCTCTCCAAGAAATGATGGATAGAATTCAGAAGATTTACTGGAGCTTAGAACAGCACAGTAAAGGCTAAGGGAACACAGGCAGTAGCCTAGGATCCTATACCCAGCTAAACTGTCACTTAAAAATGTGGATAAGTGGATGTGTTCAGACAGAAAAATCCTGAGAAAGAGTTCCTCACCTACGACCCATCCCTGAAAGAGTCACCAAAGTGTGAGCCCCAGCAGGATTGAAGTGAACTCCTGGAGAAAGAGAAGGCCATGAGAAAAGACAGTGAAAGAAAAGAGTTACCAAGCCGGGCAGTGGTGGCGCACGCCTTTAATCCCAGCACTCGGGAAGCAGAGGCAGGTGGGTCTCTGTGTGTTCAAGACCAGCCTGGTCTACAGAGCGAGTTCCAGGACAGCCAGGGATATACAGAGAAACCCTGTCATGAGAAAAAAACAAAACAAAACAAAGCAAGCGAACGAGAGAGAGAGAGACAGACAGACAGACAGACTAAAGTGTGAGCCCCAGCAGGAGGAAAGTGAACTCCTAGAGAAAGAGAAGGCCACACGGAAAGACAGTGAACACAGGAATATGCTGGTTATTTGAACCGATGATGAACATAACAAATTCCGTGGGGGGGTGGGGGGGCTGAAATTCTAAATAATAGCAAAGATAGTGTTCTCTGAGACGGTCAAGCTTCCTAGAAAGGATAGAGATACTTAGGAAGTGGCTCCAGTTGGTCCAAGGGTGAACGAGGCGGGAAGAAGGGTCAGGAAGCCAGACACAGGGGAAGGAACGTGGTTGCTTCTCTGCTCTCCTGAGCGCTGAGGGTGGCAAAGCGCCATCTGGGACCACATCCTGCAGGCTCTTGGGACGTTATGAATTTTTTAATTGTATGTGAGGACTGCTGCATTGGTGACCTGAGAATGGACGACCCCTCTGATGGAAAAGGAGACAGTTGCAGTTGGCAGCGGCTCCTCTTACGGGAGCTGGCATTTGGGTGCCATGTCATTGTTGGATGGTGAGATGGTTCTGCAGGTAAAGGTGTTTGCTTCCAAACCTGATGACATAACCCATCCCGGAACTCACATAGTAAAAGGTGAGAATCGACCCCTGCAGGTGGTCCCTCTGACCTCTATGTGTGCACTTGAGGGAGGGAAGCAATTCTTTAGTCTCCCTGGATGCTTAAAATCTCAGCAAGGGAGCGTGCAGGCCACTGCCCCAGGCCACAAAGCTCAATGGTGCATGCAACTCAGCTGCCAGCCAGAGACGGGAATCTTTCTGCATCATGGAGGCCTCAGCTTGGTTTCCCACCTCAGTTCATGCAGGGCCAGGGCTGAACTCCAGTCAGCTTTTATCACCAGAAGCTGAGAAAGTCCCTCCTGTGGCTGGGAGTTCAGGCTGGGCAGGGTGAGGACATGGAGGGGGGACACTTCTTGGCCTGGACTGTGTGTCTTGGGATGTGTTTACGATCCAGACCTCCTAGAAAGAGCATTGTGAGCTCCTGATCACAGGTGCAGGATGCAGCTCATGTCTGTCAGCATGGCACCAGTGTCGTCAGCACGGTTTAGCTGCTGGTGACTCAGCCCTCAGATTACAGGCTTCCAGGGACACTGAGCACCTGGAGGAGGAGGCAGCCCAGGGGTCCAAGTATAGGTTAGGGATTGAGAAGTGGAGCTGCGGAGCATGCAAAGGACCTAAAACCTGGGTCTCTGCCCACAGATGACCGCAGACACGTGTCCACGGGAGGGGCTAGGGGACAAGAGACAGGCTCCGGCAAAGTGAAAAGCAGACCACAGGCCCCAACAGGAGAGATAGGGAGAACAGGCCAGGGCAGAGCAGGGCAGGGCAGGACTGTACCTCCACAGGTGAGTGAGTTCATCTTGCCATAGCTGGGGTCTGGCTGGGTTTGGCTCCATTCCCCATTTTGTCCCAGGTCCCTCTGTTTCCCATGACAGGGGCAGCACCCTCCCTGGGCCAGGTGCCAGAGAGGTGCACTGAAGGCACTGGTACCGGGAACACGCCAGGTCTGCAGTATAGTGGGCCCAGAAGGGTTCTTACAGCCTGCTACCCCAGACCCACTGAGTCCCCAAAGGCTGAGCAGAGCAGCCTTAGATTCATAACAGGTCAAAGCAGGGGCTGACTAAACCGCCTGCCCCTAACTCACCTTCCAGCTTGCACAGGGACATAGAAAATCCATGGGGCTGGAGATACGGCTCAGCAGTTATAAACACTTGCTTGTACAGAGGACCTGGTTTGATTCTCAGCACCCACATAATGGCTCACAACTGTCTGTAACTCCAGTTCCAAGAGATCTGATACCCCCAACTGGACTTCATAGGCACTGCACACCCAAGGTGCACAGACATACATGCAGGTGAAACACCCATACACATAAAAATAACAAATAGACACTTCCTGCACTTCCAAAGCAGACCTGAACTTTAAGGTTTGATTTGTTTTGCTTTTGTTTTGTTTTGTTTTTTCGAGACAGGGTTTCCCTGTGTAGCTTTGCGCCTTTCCTGGAACTCACTTGGTAGCCCAGGCTGGCCTTGAACTCACAGAGATCCTCCTGCCTCTGCCTCCCGAGTGCTGGGATTAAAGGCCGCCGCCGCCACCACCACCACCCAGCTTGTTTTGCTTTTTTGAGACAGGATCTTATACAACCAGGGCTGGTCTCAAACTCACTATGTAGCTGAGGATGATCTGGAACTTCTGATCCTCCTGCCTCCATGTGTGGTAATATTTTGTTTGTGTTCTAACAAATAAAGTTTGCCTGGAGATCAGAGTGTGGAGCTAAGCCACTAGTTAACCACAGAGGCCAGGTGGTGGTGGCACACACCTTTGATCACAGCACTCAGGAGGCAAAGGCAGGCGGGTCTCTGTGAGTTCAAGGCCACCCTGATGGCTCACACCTTTGATCCCAGCACTTGGGAGGTGGAGACAGGAAGTGATATGACTGGATGGAGAGAGGACTGTAAGGCAGGAGGGGACAGGAGCTCATTGCATTCAGTCTGAAGATTCCTAGAGGTAAAAAGTCTTTCTATGACTGGCTGCTCGGCTTCTCTGATCCTTCATCTTTCACCCTGACATCTGGCTCTGGGTTTTTACTATTAAGACCAATTAGAATTCACACTACATCCATGAGTACTAGGATTACAGGCATGCTCCACTGCACCTAAATTGTAAGGTATTAGTGGACTGAACAATGGACTTAGTGCATGTTAGGCAAATACTGTACCAAGACAGAATGAGTTCCAGGACAGCCAGAGCTACACAGAGAGACCCTGTCTTGGAAAACCAAACAAAGCGTTTTCACAGGGCTGAGCAGGTCCTCAGCTGAGCCCTGACAGGTGTCTAGCAGACCCTCTGAAGAAGATCCTCAGGTCGAATGCCTCTCCATCTCCTGAGTCCCTGAGGCCTAGCAACCGGGCAGTGGGGGCTGGCTGGCCAGAGTACAGATAAAGGAAATGGTATCTCGGGGATCCAGGAGATTGGCAACTTCCACCACCCCTGGAAACCAGCACCCCCTCCCATGCGGTCTGTTTTCTAGGGGTCTCTGCTAGAATTTCTCCAGTGCCCTCTGTTCCCCACTCCTTAGATGGAGCGTTTGTACCCCTTCTCTTAGCCAGTCCCTCTCATAATCCAGTTGATTCTTGCTGGCCAAGCCATGAAAGAACCAATGCTGCCCAGCTCTGGGTGAATCCAGACTCTGTGGCCCACTCAGGGCTGCAAAGATTTGTCCAAACTCAGAGGGCTCACTGGCCCTGGAGGCCAGACTGTGTCTTGTGGGTTCAGTATGGGAAGCTCCCTCCACTTTGCCCTGGAAATAACACCAGGACCCTGTGCTGGTCTCTTTCATGCAGTCAAACCCAAGCTTGACCATGGGCCAGGTGGGACACAGGAAAACTTCAGCTACACTTGACCACACAATCAAAAAGATTCCCTCAGTCAAGACAAGATGGCACAGACTCCCCTCTTCCTGTCTTCTCCGCTTTCCCTGTCCTCCCCACTGGGCACAGCCCTCCACCATGGAAATAGCAACCTACAGAGAAGCGGGGTGGGGCTAGCCAGGCACCTTGAGACTGATTCAGAGACAATTAGCAGTGGACATTTTATGATACGCCCCCAGTCACTCAACAGGAAGAGATAATGAGCCCAACTCACAAGCCAGCTGCAAAGGACGGCAGAAGCAGACTCCCTTCTCTTCTGAGTGTAAGATCACACCCCACCCGCAAGCACCAAGCAAGTCAGGCAGCAGGATCAGTGAGAGAATCCACTAGCAGCCCTGGCAACAACCCATCAGGGTAAAGGTACCTTCTCTCAGCGCCCGTCTTAGTTAAGGTTACCACAGATGTGATGAAACACCATGACCAGAAGCAACCCGGGGAGGAAGGGTTTATTTGACTTACACTTCAGTCCACCATTGTAGGGAAGTCAGGACAGGAACTCAAGCAGGGCAGGAACCTGGAGGCAGGAGCTGATGCAGAGGCCATGGAAGAGTGCTGCTTACTGGTTTACTCCCCATGGCTTGCTCAGCCTGCTTTCTTAGAACTCAGGACCACCAGCCCAGGGATGGCACCACCCACCATGGGCTGGGCCCTCCCCCATCAGTCACTAATTAAGAAAATGCCTTACAGGTTGATTTTATGGAGGCATTTTCTCAATTGAGGTTTCTTCCTTTCAGGTGACAGTAGCTTATGTTAAGTTGACAGAAAATTAGCCAGCAGGCCGGGCGGTAGTGGCGCACGCCTTTAATATCAGCACTTGGGAGGCAGAGGCAGGTGGATCTCTGTGAGTTCGAGGCCAGCCTGGGCTACCAAGTGAGTTCCAGGAAAAGGCACAAAGCTACACAGAGAAACCCTGTCTCGAAAAACAAAAACAAAAACAAAAAATTAGCCAGCATATACATACAGTGAGTGTGGGCTATCCTGGGCTGCAGGAGGCCCTGGCTCACAAACAAGGCTTGGTCATGATTTGGAACGGTGACTGACTGAAGTGGATTCCAAATGACCTTCAGGTTGATAGGTCTAGGGGTTGGTGACAAGCTAGTTACTGGTCAGGTCTCGGTAAGCAAATGGCACAGGGCAGGAGTGCCACCCTCATGGGGATAGGGCAGAAGGACTTCCTGGAGGAGGTGAGACCCGGGCAAACGGGCAGTCCTTCAGGCTGAGGGCCTCAAGAGCCTCTGTAGCCAATCCTTCTTGAACTCTGATCCCATGTGCTCCCCCATGCCTCAGTTCCCTGGACTTTAAGCCTCGGAGGTAACAAACAGTGCAGGTGAAGTAGGTTGGTAGGAAGACATCCTGGAGAGGTTGTGGGGCTGTCCAAAGCCCGGAGCTTTAGGAAGGCCTTGAGCGCACAGCCTCACAATATCCAGCAGGTGGCGCTGTTGTCTCTGGAATGAAGCTGATTCCAAACGGGCTTGTTTTGCTTGCTGGCAGGGACAGTGGACAAAGTGGGTGCTACCGTGTGCCTGTCTCAAGATCATTGATGCTGTTTGCTGGGGCCCTTGCTGTGGAGGACTGTCGCCCACTGTCCCCCCCCCTCAGCTGCTCTTTGCCAGTGCAGATCAGATTCCCCTGTCTCCCTCACTCTGGGTGCTAAGTGACCTTCTAGCCTAGCCATCCCCAACATCGCCTAACTGTACCTGGGTCCTGGAGCAGGTCACATGGTTCTATGGGTTGGGGTGCTAATGGAGAAAGGGGGGCAGGTCACCAGACATAGGGTCATAGAGAAGCTGGGTGAGGAGAAAAGTGAGCAATGTTTAATGTAGGATCAGGTGCTCATCCTGACATCTCAGCCCCTCCCCATATTGACACACCAGCACCTGGGCTGTCAGGAAGGGCCACCCCAGTCTGGGAAGCCACTTACTCTGCGGCCAGGCAGGGCCTGTGGCTCACTCTGACACGCTGAGTGTGACTGTGTTCCCCACAGATGAGAGGAACCTGAGCCCCAGCTAGGAAGATGAGATGAACAACAGTTATTGAGGCTGGGGATTTAGCTCAGTGGTAGAGCGCTCGCCTAGCAAGCGCAAGGCCCTGGGTTCGATCCTCAGCTCAAAAAAAAAAAAAAAGAGAGAGACCATCCATGACCCTGCATTGAACCTATCCCCAGAGGCTCCTGTTACACACATGCATTCACATGCACGCACACTCACACATATACACACTCACTCATAACCATGCATATGCACGCATGTATACAGACTTACACACACATACACATACATTCACACAAACTCATAGGCACTCATATTCATACACACACACACACACACACACAGAGGTACACAAACACATGCACTGATGTACATAAAAACCCCACACAGAGCTACATGTGGACAAACACAGTCATGTACATATATACATACCCATACATGCATATACATACATAAACACACATGCACCCATGCCTAGTTGGGCATACACAGCATACATGAGTGTACAAACACTCCCCAGGTTTCCTCTGGTCTGATCTGGACCCCAGCTGGCAGGAGCAGCAGATAACACCAGCTCTGGCCAAACCCAGCTCAGTCACAGGCACCGGCCAATGCCAGGCTCCCAGCTGCCCGCTGACCGTGCTGAGGTGACCTTACCCCCATCCCTGCCCAGGAGGCAAAGTGTGATAAAAAAACCAAGGTCCGGGGTTGTGGGTTTAGCTCAGTGGTAGAGCACTTGCCTAACAAGCACAAGGCCCTGGGTTCAGTCCTCAGCTGCGGGGGGTTGGGGGGGAGGACCAGGTTTGTGCCACACTAAGCCTTAGTCCCCTTCCCTTCCACCCAGTGCACTATCTCAGGAGCCAGCACCTTCACACATGCCTCTGTGGACAGTGGGGACCTTTCATGTCCTTGACCACCCACCGTCCCCTGCCTGGCACAGTCTGGCTCAGGGTCACAGCGTAGCAAAGGACAGCTGACATCTCGGCCTGTAAGGTCCCTGCTCTCATGACACGTGAGTCCAGGCGGGAAAGATACTTAGGCCGTTCTAGGAAGTTCCAGGAAACCCAAATCAGGTTGTCGGGAAAGGGTGTCTCTGAAGGAGCAGGGAAAGAGTACTGCAGGCAGAGTGTGTGCACACATGTGTGTGCATGTGTGTGTCTGTGTGTTTGTGTGTCTGTGTGCGCGCGTGCAAAGACTCTGGGGCAGGGCCTGGCATATTTTTTTTTGTAATGAAAGGAAAAGGGGTGAGAAATGAAGGAAGCTCATTTGTGTCCTGTAGTGATGACTACATTTGCTACTTACTGTGAAAATAGAAGGCCAGGGGACAAATTTTAGAGGCCACCCTGCCGTTCCAAGACAGAATGCCCAGCTGAGGCGGCGCGGGGGTGGGGGGGTTGGGGGGGTGGGGGGGCACTTTCCTTCTGGAAGAGCGCCAGGCAATACCAGACATAAATGGTGTTAGAAAGTTGGATCCAGCTGGGCGGTGGTGGTGCACACCTTTAATCCCAGCACTCAGGAGGCAGAGCCAGGCAGATCTCTGTGAGTTTGAGGCCAGCCTGGTCTACAGAGTGAGTTCCAGGACAGGCACCAAAACAACACAGAGAAACCCTGTCTCGAAAAAAAAAAACAAAAAAGAAAAAAAAGAAAGTTGGATCCTGCCATTCCAGTGCTTGGGAAGCTAAGGGAGGAGGGCCATACATTTAAGGCAGACTGAGTAATAGGAAAGGCAGAGGTTGGAGAGATAGCTCAGCCAGTAAGAACAGAAGGTGGAGGCTTCTTTCCCAGAACCCACAGCAGCATCCTGTGACTGATCACTCGTTACTTCATCTCTGGTGATCTGCTGCCCCCTCCTGGACTCTGAGGACACTGCACACACATGTGAACACACACAGGCACACACACATAAATAAATAACAAGATAAAGCTTTAAAAATAAACAATAACAGTGACATGCACACTTCTAATCCTAGCAACGGGAGGCAGAGACAGGAGGATCTCTGTGAGTCTGAGGCCAGCCATGGCCACATAGGGAGACCAATCTTCAAATAATTAAAGTATTTTTTAAGCCTTTAATCCCAGCACTCGGGAGGCAGAGGCAGGTAGATCTCTGAGTTCGAGGCCATTCTGGTCTATAGAGCTAGTTCCAGGACAGCCAGAGCTACCCAGAGAAACCCTGTCTCACAAAAATAACCAATAATAAAAGCCCTAACAACAAGAAGGACTCTCTCCTGAGCAGCCCTGCCCACTCTAGGCTATGGTATTCTGCCCTTTCCCTAAGCCTTGCAATGAATGGATTGAATGCAAAGTGCCCCCGACCAGCTCAATGTTTGAACACGTGGCCCCCCCCAGCAGGAGGTGCTGTTCCGGTAGACTGTGGAACCTTTGAGACCTGGAGTCCAGGTAGTAGACACAGGCCCCAGGGGCAAAGCTCGGTCCTGTTTCCCATCCAAACTCTGCTTCCTGCTTACAGAGATGTCTGAGCAGAGCTGTGAGCTCCCACTGCCACAGACTGAGCCGCTTAGCCGGCAATGCCTACCCGAACCTTGAGAAATGGAAATTCCCCCGCAACCGTGAACCCTGCTACCCTCTGCAGGTTCCAGCAGCTTCTGTCACAGGAGTGAGAAAAGCATTACAATCCTCACTCTCCATGCCTGTGCTCCAGTTTGTATTAAAAGCTTTTCTTAGCCAGGTGTGGTGTGCTCGCCTTTAATCCCAGCACTCAGGGAAGCAGAGGCAGGCGGATCTCTGTGAGTTCAAGGCTAGCCTTGTCTACAAAGTGAGTTCCAGGACAGCCACAGCTACATAGGGAAACCCTGTCCCCCCCCCCCCCAAAAAAAAAAAGAAAGAAAGGAAGGAAGGAAGGAAGGAAGGAAGGAAGGAAGGAAAAGAAAACTTTTTTAGTGAATTCTAACTTTGTTTCATTTTTTATTTTTTTAAATGAGGGCTGGCTGTGGCTGAGTTGAACGTTTCCTTGGCTGGCATGCATGAGGCCCTGGTTTCTATGCCCAGCATTATATAAACCGAGCATGGTGGCACATGCCTAGAATCCCAGCACGGGAGCTGATGGCAGCAGGATCAGTTACCCAGTGAGATCCAAGCCAGCCTGGGCTTCATGAGATCTTGTTATTTAAAAAAAAAAAAAAAGAGGAGGAGGAGGCGGGGGTGAAAAGGGGGAGGAGGGCGAGAAAAGGAGGTGGAAGGTGAGGGAGGAATCAGGCACCCTACAGTCCCCAGATGAAGTAATTGATTCCAGCAATAGCTCCTGGCAGGCTGGCAGGAGGACGGATGTTTCCAGTGCCCGAGCGTCACTCAGACTGCCAGATGGTCACCGCTGACCTTTAACAGTGGGAGACCAGCTCTCACCCCAGCTTCTGATGTCAGTTAGCTAGGCTGGACCCAAAGGGAGCCTAAGCAGAGGTGGCTCAGCACTGAGGTGCGCCATGCAGGCCTCGTGGAACACAGAAGTCACCAGTGGAGGAAAACCGACACCAGGAGGTTGGCACTCGGCGGTCACCTGGCCCAGGCTCTTGCACAGTCAAGGCCATAACCACAAAGTGGGGGTGGGGTGGGGTGCTTGTCTTAGTCCGGACTGTGTTGCTGCCAAACACTGAAGGCTGGGCAGCTCACAAAGAGGCCAGCCAGCAGCCCGGGGAGATGGCTCAGCAGGTCAACACACCACTTACCGCTCCAGCCCCATGACTGGAATTCCATGCATGGAACCCATGTAAATAAAAGCCAGATGTGATGGTGCACATCTGGAACCCCAGCATCCTGCGATGAGAACTGCACCAAAGCTGGAGGGCCGGCTAGCCACTGCAGAAGTAAGTGATCCTGCCTCAACAAGGTGGAAGGAGAGAGCCAATGCCTGAAAGCTGCCCTCTGCCCTCCAAGCGGTGCGCTGACACTCGGGTCCCTCTCTTGTCTAAAGAGGCTTATGGGCTGCTGATCCAAACGGTGAAGGTGTTACCCTGGCATGAGCCCTTGACCCGCCCCCAGGCCCAGCAGAGACACAGGAGCCACCTGACTCCACAAGACCAATAGCAATGTCTCTCAGTGAGCCAGCCCTCATAGGCACCCCCTTGTCACCCAGCACCTCTGAGGACCAGGCCTCCAGCACACCGCTCATTGGGGGACACACTGCAAACAGATCCAAACCACAGCGCGGATTTCATTCTAGATTAAAGGTGACATGGAGATGCAGGGACTACAGGCCATGCATGGTCCTCAGCTGGGTCCTGTGGGAGGAGCAGACAGTACCAGGAGGAGGTAGATCTGAATACAGACAGTGTCGAAAGAGCATGCGTGAGTTTGGATGCAGCATGACAGCTAAGTGAGAAAATGTCATTTTTCAGTTTTTATAATCTTGGCCAGTATTTTTTAATTTTAAGAAAATTAAATTTGATTTTTTTTTTTTTTTTTGAGACAGGGTCTTCTCATGGAGCCCAGTATGCCCTTGAACTCACAAGGTAATTGAGAATGATCCCCAACACCTGATCCCTCTGTCATGTGCCACCACCACACATGGCTTAAAATGTCATTTTTTAAAAATATTTAGGGGAAAATGTCAAGAAAATGATACCTTATTTTTAATTAAAAAAAAAAAACAAACAGCAAAAATGTTAGCAACTGGTAAGTGTAGCTGAGACTCCAGGCTGACAGGCATTCAGACTGTCATTCTCTGTAATTCTGTTTGTTTAAAGTTTTTGTAATGGAGGAATTGTTTAACTACTAATGTCTTCCCTTCTCCTCTCCTCTCCTCTCCTCTCCTCTCCTCTCCTCTCTCTCTCTCTCTGAGATCCACCTGCCTCTGCCTCCTAAGCACTGGGATTAAAGTGTGTGCACCACCACACAGCATGTCTTCCTCTTTCAAGGAGGGGAGATATACTTTTGGTTTTTTGTTTTGTTTTGTTTTGTTTTCAAGACAGGCTTTCTCTGTAGCTTTGCTGCCTGTCCTGGAACTTGCTTTGGAGACCAGGCTGGCCTCGAACTCACAGAGATCCACCTGCCTCTGTCTCCCCAGTGCTGGGATTACAGGTGTGCACCACCACTGCCTGGCCCACTATTTTTTAGTGTACATTTCATTTGTGTATTTCGTGTGCCCATGCCAGGGCTGGCTTATGGAGGTCCAAGGACACTGGCTGAAAGGAGTCAGTTCCCTCCCTCGACCATGTGGGTCCCAGGAATCATACTGGGACCCATCAAACTCATTCTGTAAGTCTTGGCAGCAAGCACCTTTACTCACAGAGCCATCTTGTCAGCCCCCACCCCACCACCACACTTTTAAAGATAGTAAAGTCTCATGCATCATAGGTCGCTTCTCTTCGGGGCTGAATTGAGCAGGGAATGGCACATGGCCAGCCTGCAGAGGCTGGATGATACACAGTCACTCTCTTATGCCTCCAAAGGCTAGAAGTACAACTCAGCGTGTCTGGACAGCTTGTCTGAGTGGATGCCTTTTCACTGCTGTTCCCAGCACCAGTAGTCCTGTGGCATCAACATGACCACCTCAATCTAAAACACAGAGCCCATGAACAGGACCCACGATGCACAGCTGATATTGGCTCAGTCCATTTCTCTGTCACGGTACTCTATCAACTGTCTCAGAGCCGTTCAGCAGCCTCCTTGGCCCAGCCTACCTCAGAAACAGCATCTTCTTCTTCTTCCATGTACTGACAGCCCTGTTTCCACAGCGAAGAGCTACAGTTAACCAGCATAGCTCATGTAAAGAGGGACATGGGGATTGAGGTGAAGGTCTGGAGAGATGGCTGGAGAGATCGTTGGATGCTCTTCTAGAGGATTCAAGTTTGATTCCCAGCACCTATAGTGGCTCACAATCCTTTGTAACTTGAACTGCAGGGAATCTGGTGCTCTCTTCTGGCCTCTTAAGAGTACCTACACTCAATATGCACGTATCTACATGCAATTAAAAGTAAAATCAATCTATAAAGGAGGGCATGGGATCTGTTTGGGGTGATAAGCTGGATTCCTGGGAACATGGCACAGTAGAGAGAAGAGGCTCCAGGCTGGAGCCACAAACCTCTCACAGTGGGCCAAGTTGTTCCATGAGAGATTTAGGTACAGTTAGATGGGTGGGAGTCTGCCTGGCTGTGGGGATGGCAAGCCCTGGGGCTTCTCTGTGGGAGCCATGTAAACCTTGGTCTCTGTTGTCCCTGGAGGGGCATCCTCTCTGGGCCTCCAGGTCTATTAAGCAACATGTGGCCAGGCCAAGGCTGCTTTCCTTTCCTGCCACTATGCCTGTCCCATGTCCTGGGACCAGGAGTTTGCCAACCTGAACAACTATGGAGGCTGAGCCCTCAGCTCTGGTCTTCTCCCCCTGTCCTTTCCCTTCAGGACATGGCAGGCGTCTGCTGATTGTGACAGCCTGTGACAACACCCCCTGAGCTAATGCTGGTGTCAGCAATGACTCATGGGTTCCAGCTGCAGCTATTAGCTACAAAGTGCCACTCTGTGTATGCCAGGCTGGGTGCTGAGGGTTCACTGTGTGAGAACACACCATCCTGAGATAACACACTAGGGATCCAAAGAATGTCAAGTGCATCTTCAAGGTCACTCGGTAGTCATAGACAGAGCTGAGGACGGGGGCTCCTGGCAGGGTAAGTGACCACATTGAGGCTCCCATGACTTGGTCCACAGATGATGGGCTTGCCATAATCTGCAGTCAAAAGGCAGGTCACAGTCTGACCTGAGGGCTATTGGCATAGATGGGAAGAGAATACCCATCTGCTTGGCTGGATGTACCCCCAAGGAGGCAGGAGAAGGGGGCTGAAAATAGAACCAATGTGCTGTCCATTAGCATGTAATTTCTCTCTGATTTGCATATTTTGCACCAGAGCCACTAAGCATACAATTATAAAATCAAATGCGTGAATGAATTCCTGTGCCCTTCCTAGAATAGACATACTGCATCCTTTGGGCTCAGGCTCGGGCTTGCTCTCTCTCTCTCTCTCTCTCTCCCTTTCCTCCAGAACTCTCAACTAAATGTGTTTTTGCTTTAAATAAAACTCCCCAGGGATGGAAAGATGGTTCGTTGGGTAAAGTGCACCTGAGTTGGATCCCAGAACCCACATAAAAGGCAGCACATACCTGTAACCCCAGAGACAGGAGCATCCCTGGGGCTCCCTGGCAGCCAGCCTAGTTAAATCAGCAAGCTCCAGGTCCCCGTAAGAGACCCTGACTCAAAGAACAAGGCAGATGTTCCTGAAGAAAGGCACCTGAGGAGGCTGATCTCTGGCCACACACGTGTACGCTCTCTCACACACACATAAGAAATTTTTAAAAAGGAAATGCCCAGCATGCATCACTTGTATCATTAAACCGAGAGTAAGAAGTAATCATGAGTGAAATCTGCCATCAGGGAAGGATTCTCTCTGCAGGGTTTCAACAGTTTTCCCCCAGGAGACAAGAAAAAAGAATAAAAAACCAATGTGGCACCCCCTGGTGGGGACCTGGAATAGACCACACCTGGTTTGGCCCAGGGGAGCTGGCCACGTGTCCGGGCTTCCAGGTTGAAGTATTTACTGTTAACACTGATAATACAGGTGCTGGACATAACAGCCGGTCAGAACTGGCACTGACTCTGCATGATTTGAGGGGAGACCTTTGTTTCTGTCCTCGTTTGCTTGGGCTATTGTCTCAGGAGCAGCCCCTGAGGTGCACCGGGTGGGACAGAGTCTGTGTCGACAGGAAAGCACTAACAGCTTCCAGGACCTGGAGTGTCTGGCTTTTCTGAGACACAGTAGGTAATGTTAATTGTCAACTTTACAGACTCTAGACTCACCCGAGCTGCGATGCCTCTACACGTGTCTATGGGGATTATCTTGATTACCTTCACTGCTGTGGGGAGCCCTATCATGATTGTGGCTAGGGCCACTCCCTGGCTAGGATCCTGGGCTGTATAGCTGGAGAAAGGGCCATGAGAACAGTGTGCATTGATCTGTTTTCTGATTGTGAATGGGATGTGGCCAGCAGCTCGACTCCCGCCATGATGGACTACTGTACATTGAACTGTGGCTGAAATAAAACCTTTACCCTTCAGTTGCGTTCACTCGGGGTATTTGACCACAGCGACACTCGCTCTGTAGCCTAGGCTATCCCCAAGCTGTGTAGCTCAAGCTAGCATTGAACCTATTGTGATTCTCTTGTTTCAGGATCCCTAGTGCCAGAACTACAGGCTTATGCCACCACACCCAGCTTTCAACTTTTGGCTTCTGCAGGGGTGGAGGGGGCTGGGATTGAATTGTGTCTCTTCTAGAGCAAAGGAGATTCGTGGCTCTGAGCACCTGCAGTTGCAGGGCTTGCTGGGTGAGAACTTGCCTTGTGAGGGTTTGTGCTGCACCTGTCATTAATATCAGGCACATCACATCTGCCACAGCATTTGCTAAGGACAAAGCACCAGTCTGGAAGCCCAGAACCAGGAGCCCAGAGCCGACTCCACAGTCCTGGACTCACTGTGTTCCTCCGGGCAAATGTCTTAACCTCATGAGGCTGTACTTGCTTCCAGAGACAAGGGTGTTGGATTAAATAAGTGAGTCTCAATTAGGGGGCAATTCTGTCTACTTAGGAGGACAGGGCTACTGCTAAGCAGCCCACAGGGCCCAGGGCAGCCCGGTACCCCAGGTGATGGTGCCCAGTGTGCCAGCAGCTCCAAGCTGGGAAAATAAGAAACAAATCCCACCCACCAAGTGGGGAGCCAAGTGGTGTTCCTGCCCCGGGTGGTGGGGTGGAGGGGTATGTAGTGACATTCCAGTGAGGAACTCAGTCCTCCTTGAGGGACATTAGAGAGGAAGGAAGGAGGTGCTGGCCAACCTGGAGCTCAGAAGGTGGATACTGGGAACTCAGTGTACCAATGAGGGGGCAACAGGGACTCCCCCAAATGTCTAGGTGACCACATCCTGAGCCTACCTCCTCTCTTTCCCTCTGTTCTTTTTCCTTGGTAAAGCTGGCCAGCCACAAGACTTGGGACAGTTGGGTGTGGTGGCTGTCAGGTGCTGTGGCTGCCAACACTATAAATCACCTATGCCCTTCTTTCACTTCACACTTTGTGTGTGTGCATGTCTTGCCTGCATGTATGTCTCTACACCGCGTGCATGCCTGGTACTTGCAGAGGCCAGAAGAGGGTGTTTGATCCCCTGGAGCTAGAGTACTAGGCAGCTGTGAGCAGAATGATGGAAATGCAGGAGCCAAACTACAGTCTTTCAAAGAGCAGCAAACGCTTTTAACCACAGCGCCATCTCTGCAGGCTCTGGATTGAAAATAAGAAAAAAGAAAAGCTCAGGAGCCTCTTTCAAGTCCGTAGGGCAGAACACCACGCAGGACATGTGTGTGCTCCAACTCCAGAGGAAGTGCAGCAAGTCAGCTGGGGCTCCACAAAAGCCGCTCTCATAGCATGCCCTCCCTCCAGGTTTTCTCCAGAAGAATTTCCAACTACACAATTCTCGGGAGCCATGCCCAAGTGTTTAAAAGAGGAAAGAAATCACTGCTTCCCAGAGATGGTACAGTGTCTCTTGCTGACGAAACGCTGACATGGGACCCACAGGGTACCCAGCAACTTTAGTGCAAAGACAAAAGGTGTCCCATTACCGTGGGTCATAGGATCACAAGTTCAAGGCCAGCCTGGCTCTAATTGGGGCCTATCACTATAGACAAGCCTTCTCCTCCAACCTGAAGCCAGCTGTCCCCACCTCTGCCTCCAGCAGGGCCAGACCACACAGAAACCTGCTTTTCTTTATGCAGGCCTGGTCCATACCTGATGTCTCTGTGGCCCCAGACAGGGACAGACAGGACACCGTCACTCCCAGCTGGCCTACACTGCCACTGTGGGCTCCTGTTCTGGATCCCAGGCAAAGGCTTGCGCCCTGTGTCCTAGGGAAGAAAGAAAGGCAAAGGCAAGTCTGAAGCAAAGCTTGGGGACTGGCTGAGGGGGTGCAGGGGTGAGGCTACTGTCAAACCCTCCCACAGGCACTTCCTGTCTTTCCTGGCCATGCTTCCTCCTCCAGTCAGCACTGTGGGACGACTCGGCCCCTCCACCTCTCCTTCCAGGGTGAGAACTGCATTCACTGCAAACAGTTGATGAGCAGAAAGAACAAGAGAAGGGGTGGAGGGGGTTGTGTTTAGAATTTGAAGGATTAGGAAATCAGCCCTTCATTTGCCTAACAACCATGCTAGCTGGGACAGGTCTGGGTTCCCACCTCCCACAGGCCTGACCGCTGCCAGGATCTATGCTGGCCTTCAGGGGAATCTTATCCCTCTGGCCTTGGCAGGCAGGACGCCATGGCCAGCAGTCTCAAGGCGCTGCATGGCCAGCTCTTGCTTTCTCTCTTATTAGCTGAGACAGTGGGCACAGTCCCTCAGAGCCTCAGTTTCCCCAATAAGACTGGAGTTGCAGCAGTGAGTTCAGGGCAGGCCTGGAGCAGGACTCCAATGAGTTGGTAGGTTAGATTGATTGTCTAATAGGCCATGTCCTGACAGGGGCCCAGGGACAGCTAGGCTGGACAACAGTGGCTTTACAAGTAACACTTTGACAAGCTGATTTTACAAGTATCTTTGGGTTGCATGTAAGTCTGTGCAAGGCACGGGGGCGGGGGGACACGAAGAGACACTGGCTTACAGTGTCATGGTGGAGGAGCTTCCAGGGGACTCCCTAGGCACACAGCACTGGTCCTGCAGAGAAGGAGTGAGCGTACTGGACTGTCTGACCTGGAGCCAGCGCTAATACAGCTCAAATCCTTTTACAAATACTGTGAAGCCCCGAGAAAGCAGAGATTAGTGGAGGTCCTCTGGGACTCCATCCCTTCAGTCAACAGAAATGAACCTATCCATTGCTCCTTCAGAGAGAGCGCCGCACCCTTGAGACAAGGGATGAATGGAGTGGCTGAGGAGCCAGTGTGCATTTTATACAGACAATGCTGTGGTAGTCCTCGATGCATCCTGCACAGTGGGAAGCATTGGCCCTGGGAGGCACTTCAGTCTATCCTTGCCAACTTGAGCCAGTCTGGCAGGGAAGGCTGTGAGAGGCAAGCCATGAGCGCTGACCCCACCCCTCTCCTTGGCAACCTTGGCTTCCCTGACCAGCCTCCCCTCCCATCTGGTCCCTGCGTCCTGACTGGAAGCCCCGATGTGTTAGTGTCTCATGTACACAGAAGTGGAACGTTATTTAAAGGGAGGTACAGAGAAACCAGATGAACATGGGCTAGGAAGGGAGTGCCTCAGGTCTTTACTCGACACTTCACAGGGAGGCTTCACCAGCCCCAACCCCACTGAAGAGACTATGGACCACCAGGACAGGCCCACCACCCAATATCCCCAGCTCCCAGCTCTACCCAGCCATTTGAAGTGTGAAGTCTGATCCCTAAAGGTTAAGTCCCTAAAACCTTCTAGAAGCAGTCCGTTCTGGGCTCCTCTGATGCTTGCACTAGGCTGGGGTCTGTGTTTCCCTCTAGGACAGTGGTCCTCAACTTTCCTAACGCTGTGAACCTTTAATTCAGTTCCTCATGTTGTGCTGACCCCCAGCATAAAATTATTTTTGTTGCTACTTCATAACTAATTTTGCTACTGTTATGAATTTTAATGTAAATACCTGTGTTTTCTGATGGTCTTAGGTGACCCCTGTGAAAGGTTTGTTTGACACCCCCTAAAGTGGTCACAACCCACAGATTGAGAACCACTGCTCAAGAGAGTAATAAGCCTATGGCCAGAAGTGCAAGGATACCTAGGCCCAAGAAGTTGCTGGCTAGCCACCCTGCTCCATTGGTGCCAAACTCTGTACCCACCCAGGTGGCTACATGTGGACAACACCCTCTGGGATGGGAAGAGGGGATGCCTCTTTTGTGGAAGTGTCTCCTTCTACCCTGTCCTTGCCCAGAGCTGAGGGGATAGATGGATAGATGGCAGGCAGGCAGGGACAGTTCAAACTTGGTCACCATGGTGGTGAATATTGCCAACCTGACAGAATCCAGAATCACCTAGGGGACACATCTCCAGGTATGTTTTCGAAGGAACTTTCTAGACTAGGCTAACTGAGGTGAGACAACCCACCCTGAACCTACATGGTATCTTCCCACAGACTGAGGTCCTGAACTGCATCAAAGGGAACCAGGGACCACCTGAGGGAGTCTGTTCACTTCTTACACATGAGTCCCGCAATGGAACTCAGGCTTGGCAGTGAGAACTACATCCATCTAACCATCTTGCCAAAGCCCTTACTTTCCAAACAGAACTGAGCCCAGCTGATTTGTTTCATGACAACATTACTAAGAATGCCTCCCCCGGCCCTTGAGAACTGTAGGCACCCCAAGGTTCAGGCTTGGTCAGAGTTCTCCAGGGATCTGGCATCAAAGAAAACATGGGGCTGGGTATGTTGGTACACACCTGTAACGCTAGCACTTGGGACGATTTAAGCCAGCTCAGGCTGCTCAGTGAGTTTCAGGTTACCCTGGGCTAAATACATGGTGTCATTCAGGGTGAACTCAGGCTAGCAATCTGGCCTAGTTTAGGGCATGCCACTTCAGGGTGGTCCTATCTGCACAGGTGAGACCTGGGCTAGACGCCTGAAAGTTCTCCTTATCCTTGGGCTATCTCTCATTTCCACAAGAATGTGAGCCTGGAGCCAAGACTAGGAAAGACAGGTTTGCCTTGACCAACCTTGGGCTAGGATGTCAGGGAACCCAACTTGACTGTTCAGGAAAGCACTCCCCGGCAGAACGCACATGCCAGGCTAAGAACAACACTGGGAACCTCCTGCCTTCTACCCCATGAATGATCAGATCCCCCAGGGTCCCACTGGGGACAGATCAAGGACCCAACTAGGACAGAACTCACACTCCCTTTGGGGAGGTTCTGGTTTTGCACCCTGGCACACCTGTGATGAGCTCCCCCATACCTTGTACATGCCCTGCTGTCCTGGGCTCTGCTGCCTCTGCAGACCTCTGAAACCGGACAGCCAGGATGAGGTCACTCAGCCCTCCCCGGGTCCACACCTGCTTAGAGAAACCCATTTTACACTAATGAATGTGAAGACACTGGGAGCCAGGCTGTGCCAGTCATGTGTGATTCGCTGAATTGCAGGCCGTCGGGAGGTACAGGGTGACTACGGGCCATCCACTCAGCAGCCAGGCCTCCCCACCTGTGGCCGTCAGCAGCCTTCTCCTCACAATCTCTCTACTCTTCAAAGACTTCTCGAGAAGAAAAGGACACTCTCCTTAAACAGTTCACATTTATTACTGTAACAATAAAAAATCTTTTAAAGACTATCAGTATTGTATTACCAAGAGTGAGGTAATATGTTTACAAAACATTTACAGAATTTGATATGCAAATGGATTCAGGAGGGAGGGTGAATTAAGACACTGGTAACAGAAGGAGAACCCAGAGAGTAGGTCCCAGGGAGTGGGAAGGCGAGACAGCAGCATTTTAGGACAAGTGCCGGGCACTGTGAGAAGAGACTCTGCAAGCCACACACTCACGTCACACCTAGTCACCCTCCCAAGGCAGCCAGTGCCCTGTGAAGTCACTGAAGGCCCGTGAGTGTGCAGTCACGTGCTCTGAGCTCTTAAAGATGCGCTCAGCTCTAAGGGCTGAGCAGTACCACTTCTGAATGGACTTAAGGGGACAGATCTTCAGCCTGAGACAAGGCTGCGACTCAAATAGCTCTACAAACATCTGGGCACATGTGGACTGTTGAGTGAAGCATTTTCTTGGAGGCTGTCAGCAAAATCGCCATCTGAGACACAGAGAGAGGGAAAGGGAGAGGGAAAGAGAAGAGAGAGAAAGAGCAGGGGCATCTTCAGGTCCTGTCACTTGGAGCTGGGAAGCCCTGACCGGAAGCAGCATGAACACAGTAACTGCAGCCCTGCTGTGCTGACTAGAAACGGCTCCCAAGCACAGGAAACGCATGGCGAAGGGCCAGAGAGGCCAGCAACCAGAGGCCTAAGCATGACACAGGGCACCGGGAGCCAGCGGGTTCACTGGCCAAGCCAGGCTGCCGTGTGGTGTCTCCTCATGCTTGCTGACATGCCACAGCCTCCACAAAGCTCTCAAGTCCCAAAGACATCACCCAGTGCCTCAGAGCAGCATCAACACATGATTCCACACCTGTCGAACACACTCACAGCCATATGGGTTTGGCACCCATCTTTAGACACTTTTACCACACACTCAAACAGATCCCATGCCCTTCTCATGGAGACCAGCCACCTGCAACTTCCGGACAGCTTTGTAAGCACACACTTTCCCCATAAAAGCTGTGAAGTGAGGGCCTGCTCAAACAGCAGGCTTTGGGAAGTTGGGATCAGAAAGAAAAAGATAAAGCAAGCCAACCTCTGGTCTGCTTCTATAAAATGCTGATTGAACAAATGAAGTCCTACCGTCCCATTAGCACCCTGCTCTCTCATGCACACAAACAGCACCTGCACACGCCCTACAACATCCACCACACACCCAAGGCCACTATAAGCCATGCATCACCCTGGAGAGCATTGCTGGAGTCCAAAAGCAAGTGTGACCTACTGCTTCCAAACACCCCACTGAGAGCTGAAGATCCCAGGTGCTGAGGGCCTAGGACTCTGGGTGCTGAGGACCGAGGACCCTGGGTGCTGAGGACCGAGGACCCTGGGTGCTGAGGACCGAGGACCCTGGGTGCTGAGGACCGAGGACCCTGGGTGCTGAGGACCGAGGACCCTGGGTGCTAGGAGGACTGAGGACCCTGGGTGCTGAGGGCTGGGGACCCTGGGTGCTAGGAGGACTGAGGACCCTGGGTGCTGAGGGCTGGGGACCCTGGTTGCTGAGGACTGAGGACCCTGGGTGCTGGCTGGCACAGAGCTGCCCATCTGCAGGAGGAAAAACAGCCTTCAGCAGAGGATAGAACCCTTCCCTTCCCCAAGTTCATGGACAGAAAAATTTTGCTCTGAAAAATATCAAAAGATTTAAAGAGGAAGAAAGAGAAAGCGATGTTTAATGATGGCGGTGTTGTCGGGAGTCACGAGGAGCCTGACAGCCCCTCCTGGGCAGAGTGCCTGCTCAGGAGTGGGCTGGCTCAGCTCCAGGACCGGGTGCTCTTGTAGGCTGCCAAGTCCTCAGAGGAAAGGGACCTCAAGGGCTGTCCTGAATCCACAGGCCACCTCCACGAACAGGGAGCCTCGAGGACTCCGGTGCAGCTTAACGGCTGCCTGCTGCAGCCTCAGTCCCGTGGAGGCGGCGGCTCGTCTCTGCAGGATGTCATACAAGTCATTCGCTAGTGGACAAGGTGAAGTTTGTTGGAAATTTTTTTTGCATTGACATTTGAGACCAGTCAGTCTCTTACTGTAGATAAACTACTTTTCTTTCGAGAGCCCTTGTGCTCTGGTGTGATTTTGTGCACGCTGCATACAAAATCTATGGCTATTGAGTTAAAGTTAGGGGTAGAGTTAAAACTACCTGTCATGATAGTCTGGGACCAAGTGGCTAGTATACCGTCTGGAGAGCTAGCTGCTATCTAGAGGGTGAGGAGTCTGCACATCCAGGGGTGGGTGGAGCACAGCAGTCGAGGAGGCGTCCCTCTGCACTAGGCACAGGCTTCGCAGCACTACCTGGAAATCATGGAGCTGGAGTGTGATTGGCTGGAAGAGGTGGTGGCGGCACTCAGCTGTGAGAACCCACTGTGGCTGGACTCCAGGCTGGTCATGGAGCCTCTGCAAAGGGAACCAAGAAAGAACAAGGAGTGAGGAACTTCCCTGAGCCACCCACATGCCCACAGTGCCTGCTGGACCCCAGCTCAGCTCCACCTGCTCCTCTCGTACTAGTACTTGCAAAGTAGGGATGGGACACGGATGTCCCACTGGAGGAACCCACTTCTTGTGGTTTGCCCACAGGTGATACTGCACTCAGCCCCACAGAGCCCCAGATAGTGAACGGGCACCCCCACCTCTCCACCCCCTACCCCGCCCTCTCGGGCATGTACCTGAAATCCTCGGACCCAATCACTTCTGTGTAGTACATCACTTTGCACTTGTGAGAGGAGACCTGCAGGGAAGCCAGGACGTCGTCCACTCGGGGTAGGTTGGTGGCGGCGCATGCCGGCATGCTGTGGAACTTCCACTGCAGGATGTAGAAGCCTGGCCACCTGGTCACATGGGAGCCCTGCAACAGTGAGTAGTGGGACTCAGGACACTCTGCCAACCTTCAAACAGGTCTGACAAGCTCCCAGGAGAGGCTTGTCCTGAGGGCTCGCCAACAGCCTGACGATGTCCTTCCACCTGCTGGACGTGGCCTGCGCTGAGGCCTCTGCCAGGGGCTGGGAAGCAGATTGTACTGTGTCTGCTGCCCTCAGCAGCCTGCAGCCTCTGGAGACCACCAGGCAGTGAGTGCTTGGCAGGGTGGTGGCTGTCAGGTGGGCCTGTCTCTTGGACAGAGATTTCAAGGCCAGGGAACACTTCCGCCACACTCCCGTCACCTCCCCTGCACAAGCCACAGAGGGACGGAGAGCAGGTGACCACCATGTGGGACAGAGGATTGTTGGAGCGTGGGAGTGAGAGTAGGCACTTACTGCCAGAGCTGCTGTGGGAGCCAGCACCAAGGGAGAGGCCCACCCAGGGGCCACCACGAACCACCAGCACACTACAGAGCTGCCATGTTTCCTAGCAAGCTGGCAGTGCCCTCTGCACTGGCCCCTCTTTTTCTGTCTGTTCTTGTCCTCTGGAGGCAAAGCCACGCTCAGTCATAGCTCAGCGAAGTCCCTGAAACCCAGATGTGTGCTACAAAGTATTTCTTCCCTGTCTCATGGCACTTGGGTGCAGACATTTCTGGGGAAACGGGAAAACACATTTTCCCATTTACTAAGTTCATCACGCGGTCTCAGGCCATTGCTCCTTCCACTGCGCCCCTGGGCATCCTGAGTCTCTCTGGCTGTAAGGGGTCTGACTGAGCAGGCCCATCTGTGCCCTTCCCTGGTGGCAGAAGCCACATAGCTGAAAGCCTCCTTGTCAGGAGAGTTAACAACAGTGTCAGATCGCCAGCTTACCTGCACACTCTCTCCTTCTTTGCAGATCAGAGGTGACTCCACCATGCTGTAGTCCCGGCCTAGCTGCCAGACTTTGTCTATGAGCTGCACATTGTTCCCACCAGGAGAAGTGATGCTGTGTGCCCCCAGCGAGTCCTTTTTGGGTGGCTGGGGAGACCTCTTGGAGTGGTAAATGTTAAAGACGATGTCCCCTTTGCACACGTCAAAATCCCAGGTGATCACTGAGGCAGCATCCACAATCTGAATGAGAATCTGGAGAAAGAGACTCCATCAGCCACCGATTCACAGCACAAGGCCTGGCCACAGCTGGGGCAGGACGGCCTCTCTCGGGGCTCTATGGCTCAGATGAGTGAGCTGGTAAAGGGGCAGGACAGATCAAATGGGCAGTTGTCTTTGCCACAGGTCACTCAACCATCCAGATACCCATCCTCCAACCTCCCCACCATTCTCTCAGTGTTTCCACTAGGCATGAGCCAAACCGCTAGCTCCATGAGGACTCTGCAGAGTCCTACTCCTCATCTTCCTGACAAAGGTCAGGAATGCTCATGAGCGTGGATATGGGGTTCAGCGGACGGCCTCAAGCTAGGGAACAGTGGCAGGCCATGAAGAAGGGAGGTGTATAAACAGAAGGACAGGCTGGCAGAGCCTCATGCCTGTGAAGGCACACAAGTGGGTGGAGAGATCAGATGTGCCCTGGGGGAGACTGCCACTGATTCAGAGTGCCAATCCAAGCCTGGAATTTATTCTGCATCAGTCTGGTGTTCCAGAGGAAAGAAGCAGGTCTGTGAGGAGGGTGAAAGGCTGCAAAGCAGGAGAAGCGGCCATGCAGTCTGCTGCCTCACCTCCTCTAACCCCTCTATGACCCTCTGAAGGTATACAGTCCCTCTCCAAGCAGCAGGCACCACTAAAGGGTGCAGCAGATTCTCTCCATCAAAGGAGCTCCCCCGGGGCAGATCTATCCAGAGACCTTGGGCCCTGTGCTGACCCGATGGGAACTCTGAAGTCAGCCTTCACTCCAGGCAGTTCTTTCTGATGTGTGCTTTCCTTACACCCCAAGGCAGAATGACGCTTTCACTGT
Organism: Onychomys torridus; assembly: GCF_903995425.1. NCBI lineage: Eukaryota > Metazoa > Chordata > Mammalia > Rodentia > Cricetidae > Onychomys > Onychomys torridus. The sequence continues at coordinate 104,964,511 of NC_050450.1, read as the reverse complement.
CAGCACTGACAGGTGCTTTGTGACTTAGGAATCACAGTGAGCCACTGAGCTTTGCAACAAAGACAAGACTGACAGCCACCTAGTAAACAGCAAGGAAGGGCTCCTCCACCCCAGCCTGCCTACCCCATCAGAAACGAAGGCAAATGATTCTTGGGTCAGTCAAAGAACCAAGGCCCCGCACAGGACCATGAGAGAGGGAGGCACACCAGATCTGCGCCTGCCTGTTGGTAGCACAGCCCCAGGCTCACTCTCAGTGTGCCTCTCTATCTACTGGGCAGCTGTCTGGAAGGCACACCAGCGGTGACAACTGGCAGCTGAACGGGGTTGCCACAGCAGAGCCATCAGGGGGCCAGCACCCCACTGACGGATGGGCCTGTTCCGTGTAAAGTGCTGCCTCCCAGCTAAGCAAGGGCGAGCCACTCAAGCTCACGCTACAGGGCCAGGGAGAGGGACACGTCAAAAGGGAGCAGCACTGCTGGCTTCTACCTTGGTCACCACGCCCATGTTGGCAAGAAGGGAAAGAAGGTGTGCTCAGTTCTCATTCTTGGTAGTCCCCTCAGACTGACAAAAGCGGGAAAGACTGCAAGAAGAACAAACGACCGGAACCCAGCCAAGAAAAACTACCAAGCACAACGTGGTCCATAAAACCATCCAACCCAATCCAGGAGCAGGAAACAGCCCTCCCTAGGCAAGACCCACCGTGTGTGTGGGGGGGGGGGGGGGGCTTGCAGTGAAACAGCAGTGGATGGGCCAATCTGCTTTCAAGGTACACTTTGACCACAGGGCAGTGTGTCCTGAGACAGCTCTGTCCTTCACTGTTGCCATTTACCAACATCAGTGCCAACAAAACCTAAAACCAAGACCAGAAAAAGGAGCCAAGGACCCTAAGGGAAGCCCTGCCTGCCAGGTGTAGGTGGGAGAGGCCGAGGGCAGGCACCTCATGTGGGGCTCCTTTGAACACGCTGGCAGACTGGTAGATGGTCTCCGTCCAGAGCTTCAGGTCCTCATTTTCCAGCTCCTCTGCAGTCCTATACAGAGATTTGGGGACTAGTCCACCCTCTGGCACATCACACTAGAAAGTAAACATGGCAGTAAGAGTCGTGTAGAGGCCAGGCAGCCCATCATCCCACACGCCCACCTCCTGGGGCAGCTGGGAAAACGGAGAACATTGGCAATGTTATCAAATATTCTGTAATACCAACAAAATATTCGTGCAGCCCACTTAAATACAAGTGTTTTTACTCTGAATAAATGAGAACAAGCTGAAGCTGGTTTACCACAGGATTCACACTAATATGCATGAGGTACCAACTCAATTACTAAGATGATTTACATGAGAATTGAAGGAATTTATATCACACTGTAAAAGAAAAGCATTCGGTTAGGCAGAGTTTCATTCCCAACAGCCACAGAAATTACAGCCACTCTAGGGTGCAGCTCAGCAACACAGTGCCTGCCTAATGAGCACTATCCTCAGCACCATACATACACAAAAACTCTAAGCAAAATAAAGCAAGCACCCTAGGTAACCTTGGTCAAACAATGAGTCAGCTAAAAATTAACAAAGGACTACTACTTTTTCTGAATTTATTTGAAAAAGCTAAGTTGAATTAGAATTTGTTCTCATTGTCAATTTTCTAACTGACCTTCATAAAGCAAACTCACATTCCGGTACATAAAATCTAAGCACACCTGAGATTATATCCTGAAAGCAACTCCGCACAAAGCAAGATTGCAGGCCTCAGCTTGTAGCACAGCACCAGAGGAAACTGTCCCCACAGTCACCAGGTCACCAACGCCGTGTGGACAGGCTTACTAGTGAAGCCTGCACTCTGGCACTGAGGGTTGTGGGTTCAGGGCCAGCACGGCTACATAATGAGACTGTGCCTCAAGGAAAATAAACAAACAAACAAACACTAGCCTGGCCCAAAGTTCAATACCTCTGTCCACGGAGAAGTCAACAGAGTTCACGAATGACCTCTTGACAGCCAGCCTGAGGAGCCACTGGGGAGAGTTGAGAACAGGCCTCAGGAGGCCTCAGCTTGACTCTGGGCACAACACACAGCATCACCACCAACTACTGCCAGAGGTGTGACTGATGGCAGTTAGGAGAGCCCTCTGCTCCAGCTCAGCTCTTGTCATAACTGCCTGGGATGGTTAGCTTTTCCCTCACAGCAGTCATGGGTACCACAGCCCATGCTTCAACCTTGCTCGTCATCACTGTGGTCACAACTCACAGGCCCTTTGAACTGCAGCGACACCTTCAATCTCCCTCCTTCATTAAGCGAAGCGCAACTCTCCTGTTTTCTAAACTCCTCCAGCCATTTGGAAAAACCACTGAAAGCTCAACTCCAGCTAAACAACCAGACAGTCCCCGGACACACACCTCAGAAGACCAACGTCAGTGTCATGTGTGACCAGAGAGCCTGCTAAGAACTTTGACTCCCTGCTACTTCCATTCCCATTATGTGCCACGGAGCCAGTCACACATCTCTGTGGGCTTCTCTCCCTGAACCTTCACGTCAGGCTTCTGGGCATGAGTGTCCATGTTCCAGCACTAGACGGTCTGCCAGCAGGGGCCTCTGGCGGATTATCCATCACCTCATTTTTTAAAATCCCAAACCTACTAAACAAAGAAGCGATTCTTCTATGTTTCAACTTTGAATATTCTGTTGGTTTACTTTAGTCAAGGAGAAATAGTCTTTGGAGTCGATTTAACATCTTACAAGTGTTTTTAAAGGCTGAAGAGATGGTCAACAGATGAGGTATTTGTCATGCAACTGTGAGGGCCAGAGTTTGGATCTCCAGCACCTCTCTGTAAATGCTTAGTGGGCTGAGCAGCCTGCCTGTAACTCCACTTCAGGAGAGGTAGAAGGAAGAGATCCTGGAGCAAGCTGGCTAAACAGATGATGGAGTGGGTAGCCATTCCAGCCTCGGTCTGGAAGTTCCAATCCCCATTGAGGCTTTGGTAATGGTCACACCCACAAGGCGGGGCTGAGGGAGGATGCTGAAGACACAGGATCGAGATGTGAGGGATCTTTTTGGTGCCTGGACGCTGGAGGTAGACCGAGCAGAGTTCTCCAGAGAACACCGCCGGACCGCACCATACCTTTGCCAGACCCTACAACCTACCTATCCCTTCATTTGTAAGTTACCCCACAAAATAAACCTCCCTTTTAACTATGTGGAGTGGCCTTCATAATTTCACCAATATCTAGCGCCCAACGTGGGGCAAATTCCAAAGGCCTGGGCAACTCCCACCCTCAGCCTCCTCCCTAGCTGGCAGGTACCTAAACCCGCCTGCAAAGTTCCATTTAACCAGGGAACGCCTGCACGGTTCCATTCCTGAAAAAGGGAGCAGCTAGTCTGGTCTCAGATCCCTAGCTTAGCTTAATGATTAGTGAGTCCTGAGTTCAAAAACAAAGTGGAGACCAACTGAGCCAACCTTGGGCCTATACACTAAGGCTCACATCACACAGAGATGGATCCAGTAACAACCCTCCTAAGGGTTAATGTAAGACTTCTCAGTGGCTCAGTCCAGCTCAACAAAGTAAAGCCAGCAACCAACCAGAAGTTCAGGAAACCTTCAGTGCAGACCAGTGCTTGGCCCTGGCACGGGTCTTGCCAATACATACCATGCACTCCCCACTCAGGAAATCTGGAATTATCTCTTTATCGATGTAGTCCAGCAGGCCTCCAGGGCCCTGGTAGTCATTTCCTGCATAAATGAGGAATTTTCTTCTGGTGTTGTCGTCAATAAATGGACTAACCTGAAAGCAAGCAGACAGGACAGTAACTCCATCTGCTGCCGTGGTCTCTGAAGACCATGCGTGAGCAAGGTGGCGGGTCACAGCTTTCATGTACTCTGTGACGTCTACTGGCAAAGCACTAGGCTCCTCAGGAAAATCCCGCTTGTTTCCCCTCTCAAAGACTCAGCAGCACTTCATATCTGGGTTTATTTACTTTCTCCCGCCTAGCTGAGGCTTCAGTGGGAGGCATGCACTGAGCAGGCCCGGCTGGCTACAGAGCAGCATCGAAACCCACCAATGTCCAGAGGACAGGGAAGACCCTGGGGGCTCGGAGGATGAGGAGGCGGCCCAGCGTCTCCGGGTAGTTGGCCTCCACCACCTCGATGATGCGCAGCAAGGCTTTGACCCCAGGTCTCCACAGATGCCGCATGTTCAGTCCTTCAAGGTCCACCAGGCAGGTCCAGGAGCTATGAATGACAGGAGGATGGTTTATTTGATTTAACAGATGGTACCTGGCAAATGCTGTCCTGTTTCATTTTCTATAGTCTTTAAAAATTAAAGTGTTGTTAGCTGGGTGGTGGTGGCACACACTTTTAATCCCAGCACTAGGGAGGGGAGGCAGAGGCAGGTGGATCTCTGTGAGTTGGAGGCCAGCCAGAGCTGTAACACAGAGAAACCCTGTCTTGAAAACAAAACAACAAAAAGGTGCTGTGAACTCTTACTTGTAGCCGCATGTATGAAACACAGGACCAGAAATGTGACAGGAACAAAGCCTGAACTACAAGACCGAGTCCTGACAGACCACAGCGAGTCTATGAACTGCTGAAGCAAAATCAGGAGGGTCAGGAGTTCAAGGCCAGCCTGGCTAATGCAGCTCCGGCTCTGAAAAGGCCCCTCAGACCTGCTCCAGGCTGAGCATCCTGCTGCTGTCATCAAGGCAGACACTTGGCCTTTGACACACGAATGTGAAGGACAACAACTACAATATTCACAGGTCTGGTACCGCCTCCAGAACCGACAAGCAGCTGTGAGCAGGGACCCTGCGCACCCTGGCCTGGCAGAACAGAAACTGCTCAACCCCAGACTGGGTCTCACGTAGCAAAGGCTGGTGCTGAACTGCAGATAGCTGAAGATGACCTTGAACTCTTGATCTACCTGCCTCGTTTCTCAGCCAGCATGCTCGGCTTTTCTTTTCTAAGTTTTTTTCTTTTAAAGTTTTCCCTGCCCATTTTTTTAAAAAAAATTTTTCATTTTTATGTGCATTGGTGTTTGACCTGCATGTCTTTGTGAGGGAGTAGGATCCCCTGGAACTGGAGTTAGAGACAGTTGTGAGCTGCCATGTGGGTGCTGGGAATTGAACCCAGGCACTCTGGAAGAGCAGCCAATGATCTTAACTGCTGAGCCTTCTCTCCAGCCCCCTCCTCTGCCCATTTTCAGAACAGTATTCCACAATTAGAAGCAGGTTCATGAAAAAGAACTGTGGGCTGACGGGCACAAACGCCAGCAGGAAACCACCTGTGGTCTTGGCTCGGGCCCGGCAGACTGGTAACTCGGGCGACAGGTGTGGAACCTTGGCACCGGCCCTGGAACCGGCCTTACCACTTGCTTTTCAACCTTCTAGAACATGCTGGAACCGAAGATCAATTAAAAGTATTAGTTCCTGTTCTCTATATGAAAGGAGATAAGGCTGCACCAACCTGATGGGCCGGCCGAAGACTTTGGTATTTTCTTCACATCGTCTCAGGCCTTCTTCATTTATGGAAAGAACCTGTGAGCAAATGACAGTGGCCAGGGTCAGTCCCAGAAGGTACAAGTAACATCAGACTTCACAGAGGGTGCTAAGGCAGTATGACACAGCCACGTATGACCACAGGCACCCCCTCACATCCCACAAGGCAACAATGAGTATCTCACTTGCAGAGAATAAATGGAGAGAAAGCAGGCTGGCTAAAGAAAACCCCAGTTCAGGGAATCACCTGAGCAGGAGCACTGGTGTGGGGTGTTTGCAGACAGGCTCATTCAGGACAGTAGGAGAGGGGTGAGGAGTGTGGGCACACCCTGGTCTCACCATATCAGCCAAGACAGAGGCAGGCAGAACAGCTGCCAGGGAGGATCAGGAAAGCTCTTGGGTGGAGTAATAAGTGCGTGTGTGCGTGCGTGCGTACGTGTACCCATAAACACACATGGCTGGGGTATAGGCACCTAAAAAGAATACACAGCAAAACAAGAGCTGTGAATACTGGGGAGATGGGATGTGCCAGGGGTGCGGTAGATTTGGGGAGATACAGGGGTGGCCTGGAACCAGTCTATGAAAGGAGCCATCAGCCTGTAATAGGGAAGGGTCAACAAAAAGAGATCTGGCAAGAGGTGTGACGTGACTGCTCTGAAGCTTGTGTTACGTGTCCCCCTCAGAACCCTTCCTGAAGAGCACATGTCCCCAAGTGCAGAGCATGCATACTTGTCCCAGCATTCCCCAGAGCACTTACATATCGTAGCAGGGCTTCCTCTCCAAGGGCTCGCACCAAGCCCTTGGTGTCCATCTGCCCCAGCCTGAGCACGTACAGTGGCCGCCCATCTGCAGGGAGGCAAGGAGGAAGCTATGACAGGTGGCAGGACTTACCTCGAAGAGTCTTCACAAGAGCTAAAGAGCAGTCCATGCCAGAGGCCCCTCCTGTGAGACCTTGTGTTCGTCCCCACACAGCACAGAAAGGCTCCCCAGGGAAGCAGGCTCTTCTGTGCTCATGCTTGAGATATGAAGGCAGCATGCAGCTCGGCCTACTCTAAGGAGCAGAGGGAGACTGGCTTCTGTGTAAGAATGGCATGGGGAGGGGCAACCACATCAGCTGAAAGCAAATGATAGGATGTAGGGCTCACACTGCTGAGCTGGACCAGGTCAAGTGGGACTGAGCTGGGGTGCAGCCTGCCTGGCTCCCCAACCTGTGTGACCGACCACAGGTACTACGAAGCTCAGTGTTCATTACAGGGACATCAGCATAGCCACATATTTTATATGCATATAGAGGGTTTTTTTTATTATAAAAACAATTTTTCCATAAATTACTAAAAAGTTATTGTCAAGATTTTTAAAAAGCCAGCCTTCCTCCCGAAGGACACACATCTGGAAACCCATGAGTCCCACAGCTAGCACATGCTGGGTCTGTGGCTCCCTAGCCTGAAGGCCCAATGAACAGGCCACCTAACTCACTCCAGAACCTTCACCACCCAGCAGAACAGAAAGACTTTGGCGGAGCATACCCTGTAGTCATGGCCCTGGGCCCAGGCCGTGCTGGAGGAGCAGCACTGAGGTCAGCATCCTCAGCACACCAGGTCTGCTGTCATCCTTCCTGGGACTAACAACTGTCCCACCTGTCCCCTGGAGTAGAGAACTTCACCTGCAGCACAGGGTCTCACTGTATGGCTGGTTTGGAACTTGCTCCATAGATGAGGCTGAACTTGAACTTACAGAGATCACCCTGCCTCTGCCTCTCAAGGGATGGGATTACAAACATTCACCACCACACCTGGATCTCCTGATATTTAGTAAAACACATTTTTTAATCTTTCGTTTGAGACAGGTCTCGGCTATAACTCTGGCTGTTCTGGAACTCACTGTGTTTTCCAGACTGGCTTCAATATTTGCCTGCCTGTCTCCTAAATGCTGGATTAGAGGCATGAGCCACCACAGCTGGCCTGTCAATATTTTACTACCAAAACTTTTAACCTTTCAGAGTTGAGCCACGGCTGGGCATGATAGCACACACCTTTGATCACAGCACTGGGGAGGCAAAGGCAGGCGGATCTCAATGAGTTCGAGGTCAGCCTGGTCTACAAATTGAGTTCTAGGACAGCCAGAGCTGCTACACAGAAAAACCTTGTCTTGAAAAAAAAAAAAAAAAAAAGAGTTGAGCCACAAAGTGGAATAAAAATAAGTATTACATTGTCAGTAAAATTAATAAAGTCATGAGCATCAGAGTGTACAGTATTATGTCTCAGAATCCAGGATCCTAATACAGGAGGATCTTGGGTTCAGGGTTAGCCTATGCTACATAAAGAGACTCTGTGTCAAGCAGAAACCCAAAAGTTACTGTCACCCTCAATAATATACAATATTAAAAACAAAAACAGATGAGTTAAAAGCTCCTGTTAGCTATTTAAGAGAGTTCAAGGCTAGTCTGGACTACATGAGATCTTATTTCAAAAAAATAAAAACAAAAGCAAAAATTAATAAAGCTATAGTTAATCTGGAGAATTACATTCACAAAGTTAAAACTAAGATTCCAGGAGCTGTTGATCTGAAAGGACATATTCAAGGGAGGAGGACACATTTTCTAGAATCTCTGTGGTATCTGTGACCACAGTGCCACCCTACACAGCTGGAAGGTTCTAGGTCAGCAGCAAGGGCTGTTGACAAGGTGCATCTTCCCACAAGGCTGAGGCAGGTGAGCGACTGGGAGAGTTTCTTGAGGCTGCCTTTTCTACGGGTGGCTGTCATGCACCTGTACTGTGCCTTGGGCTTCAGTGAGCCCTTCTGCACTGTCTGTGGCAGCAGACCAGGCCAGGCAGCTTCTGGCTACTCTAAAGGTGATGGTCAAGCTGTCTGTCAGTGCTGTGCTACTGAACTGTACCACATACTGCAGTGTTTTCCTGGACCAACCAGACTCCCTGAGAACAGAAGGCAAGGCACTTGTACCATTTCCCAATGCCTAGCTGTCCCCACATGACTGTCAGGCATGTGGGGAGAAGGGCTACAGGATGCCATGGAGGGTGACACTGAAGCACAGAGCTGTGGCCACATCAGGCTCACCCTACCTTTGTCATGATGATGCCAGCCTCCAGCGTAGTAATCCTGAAGGACCTGTGGTGGTGTCCAGGTGTCCAAGATGTAATCCACCTGGTGCTGTTTCCGCCAAGTTAGAGACTGGCACATGATCTCTCTGGCTTTGTCAATATTAAAATCCCGGGCACGCAGAAACCGGAGAATATGCTCATCCTTCGGAATCTAGGAGAAGAGAGGTCTCTAAACCAAGGAGGAGTTGCTGGAGAGAAAGTCAAACCTACTATTGTAGTTTGAATGTAAGTGGCCCCCTAAGCTCATAGAGAGTGGCACTACTGGGAGATTTGGCCTTGTTGGAGTAGGTGTGGCTTTGTTGGAGGAAGTGTATCAAAGTGGAGGTGGGCTTCGAGGTCTCATATATGCTCAGAGTGAGACAGTTCATATCCTGTTGCCTGTGGATCAAAGATGTAATACTCACCAGGCAGTGGTGGTGCACACCTTTACTCCCAGCACTTGGGAGGCAGAGGCAGGTGGATTTCTGAGAGTTCAAGGCCAGCCTGGGCTACAGAGTGAGTTCCAGGATAGGCTCCAAAGCTACACAGAGAAACCCTGTCTCAAAAACAAAAACGAAACAAAACAAGAAAGCTGTAGGGCTCTCAGCTCAGTGCCTTTTCCAGCACTATGTCTGCCTGCACTCCATGCTGCACCACGTGATAATGGATCAAACCTCAAAACTGTAAGCCACCCCAATGAAATGTTTTTCCTTTATAAGAGTTGCCATGGTCATGGTGTCTCTTACAGCAATAGACACCTACCTACTGCCAACAGTGAGCCACACTGTTCACAGTGCCAAGGAGCAGCATTTCTAGGTTGATCACAGTAAAGTGCTTTTCTAGCAAGTACAAGGCCAGGGTCTATCCCTTGCACCACCAAAAAATGCTGCCAGAAAAGTCCCCCCCCCCCCCCAGTGTCATAAAAAAGCAGTCCTGGGATAAACCATCCTGACTGTACCGTTTTCAACTCAGCAAAGTAAAGTGGAGGCAAACTGATCTCTGTTTGTTTGAGGTAGGGTCTCACTATGAAGCTAAGCTCTGCCTGGAACTCATTATGTAGACATTGACCCCTTTGCCTCTGCCTGACTAAAGGCATATACCACCACAACCTGCTGTAAACAGACTTCTTAAACATCTGGCCACTGTGTGAATTGTAACAAGATAGCTTTTCTGTACACAGTACACTTCAGGTGCTGGTGTGTGTGGACAAGATGGTGGTGTTATCATACCGGAATGTTCTCATCCCTAGGATGCTTGCTTGAATAAAGAACAAGATTGAGGCTGTATTCCCAGCCTACTCTGGGCCAGGTTATCTCCCCCAAGGCTAGATATTCATGAATGAGGGCAGTGGGAGCATCATGGGCCAGGAAGTGAGTGGGGACAGTGGCCTCTCATGATCCTTCCTGGCCATGTGAGGCAAAGCCAGTGCTGAGGATGTGGCATCAATCATCTGAAAAGAATTAGTCATACAGAAGTGATTAAGAATGTAGGTAGCTGGGCAGCAGTGGTACACACCTTTTAATCCCAGCACTTGGGAGGCAGAGCGAAGCGGATCTCTGTGAGTTCGAGGCCAGCCTGGTCTGTAGAGCGAGATCCAGGACAGGCACCAAAACTACACAGAGAAACCCTATCTCAGAGCAGGGGTGGTGGGGAATGTAGGTGTTGGAGTCGGGCATGGAGGAGGGTGCACACACCTAACCTCAGCACTCAGTTGGCTGACACCAGAGGATCAAGAGTTTTCTACTATTTGGGGCTGAAGAGACAGATCAGTGGTTAAATATGCTGTGTAGACATACATGTAAGCAAAACACCCATAAACATAAAATAACAAACATAAAAAAATCTTTTTCCAAGTCTGAAGCTACAGTAAGACTCTCCCAAAAAGAAAGTGGAGGAGGCAGGACTGCAGGTCGGGCACCAGCTGCTCCTCCAGAGGACCCAGGTTCAATTCCCAGCTCTCACAGAGTGACTCACAACCATCTCTAACTCCCAGAGAGTCTTTACAGACACTGCACACACATGGCACACAGATATACACACAGGGAAAACACTCACATCAATAAAATAAAAAATTTAAATACATACACAGAAATACATTCTCACCCTAAATAAACTAGTTACCTACATTTCTTTTGAAAAGAAAAGGGAGCCGGGCGGTGGTGGCACACACCTTTAATCCCAGCACTCGGGAGGCAGAGTCAGGCAGATCTCTGTGAATTCGAGGCCCACCTGGGCTACCAAGTGAGTTCCAGGAAAGGCACAAAGCTACACAGAGAAATCCTGTCTCGAAAAACAAACAAAAAAACAAACAAACAAACAAGCAACAAACAAACCAAGAAAAGAAAAGGGAGGTGAGGGGAGGAGGCAGAACAGGACTGTGGGTGCCAGAATCAAGTGGTCCGAGTTATGATCTGGCTTGATCATGCACCAGCTCCAGCTCAGCTAGTTGCCTAAGCCCTCTGCTGCCTTACTCCTCACACTCTACTCACCCACAGAGCTGTGAGGACTGAAGGGGCTGCAGCATCCACTACACAGTTGTCCAGGAAAGGCACTCTTCTGTGGCTGCTGCCCTAACGATTGGTGATTGGCAGCTGTAAGCCCAGACACCAGGCCCAAGGGACCAGGCCAGCCACACATGATGCTCAGCTCCCTTTATCTGATAATGTCCACACTGGCTAGACATAGTAAATGCCTGTTTTCCATAAACCTCACTTCTGTAGGGCTAGGATCTCCCCCAATCTCAGAATCAAAGCTCCATTGTGATGGAGGAGGGGGAGAATGACATTCTCCTGAATAACCAAGTATAATGATATATGTTTATTAAATGTCACAGTGAAGCCGATTTCTCTGTCTGCTAAGGCCAACACTTTAAGCCTGTCGTGAGGAGTTGGTGCCACAGCAGACACACTCCTGGGCATAGCGGACGGGATCAGGAGGAGCTCTACTCTCAGTAGCCCCACACGAGACTGCAGGACCACAGGCAGCAGGCCTCACCAAGGACACTCACTTTGCCTTTGTGTGTCTCCTGGAGCCACTGGCGTAGTCTGATGAGACAGCTCTCCTGGAGGGGGGTCAGGTCGCCCAAGTATCTCTTGATGTAGTCGGCATCTAGTTTGTCTGGAATTGAAGGTGTGTAGTGTTATTGACCACGGAGAAAGAGCCCTGAGTCGCCTCAGAGAGAATGGTGTGCTGGAGTGTGGGCAGGAAGGCAGTCTTTAGGGAGACATCGCTGATAACCACAGGTAAGTAATCGGTCTTTAAGATCAGATCCCCGATAAACACAGGGAGGTTCTCAGCCTCCTTACTTACAGTCCTCCGCCTGTAATTTCAGTACTACTCAGGATAGGCTGATCGCTTAATAGATACACTCATCTTCAACACAGGGCCTGAGTTCAAGAGCACTACACCAACTCCCTTCCCTAGCTGACTGTCCAGAGACAAACAGAATGAAGAAAAGATAAATACCAATATCTTAACAATGTTTCTCAGTATTAGACTCTTCCTATGTTTTCTGATTTTCTCCCCTATTTTCTAAACCTTTTGTAACTAAAAATTAAAAAGTTAGCTGGGTGGTGGTGGCACATGCCTGTAATCCCAGCACTTGGGAGGCAGAGGCAGATGGATCTCTGTGCGTTCAAGGCCAGCCTGGTCTGCAGAGCTAGTCCAGGACAGGCTCCAAAGCTACAGAGAAACCCTGTCTGGGGGGGGGGGGGACCAACTCCCCCCCCCAAAAAAAAACCACTTGTGCTCTGTGTATGTGCTTAGCACATAGAAACTGCACACAAACCGTGGGCCCAGCCCTGATGCTCACTAGCTGTGTGACTATTGACAAGTCACCCAGCTGTGCTATGCCTCAGCAAACCCAAATATGAACTGGGGCACATTCAACCTGAAGGCAGCCATCATTAAAGGGGTAAAACTCATCACTGAGTGCTCAGAGTGGGGGCTGTCCAGAGAAGGCAGAGGACCCGTGTGATGAAAAGCTGCCATCAATCAAAACACACAGCAAACATTTTCTGGTCCCAATCAGTGAACAACTAGAAATAACTTCTATTTAATGAAAAAGAACAAATGAATGTGTTCTGTAAGGGGGAGTCTTGGGAAACAAGGTAAGACACAGACAGATGGCCTTTCTCTTCTGTGCAAGATCAACAGTTCTAGGAGACACAGCTGGACAGAGTCACGGAGTGGGGTAGGCCCATGGGTCCCCAGGCTGTGCCAGACTCACCGTCAGGGGTCCCCACCACAGCCTCAGATGCTGTGCCCGGGCTACTGAGGCCCTCCCCGCTCAGCCCTTCGAGGGCAGCAGCGTCTGGGACCAGGACAGCTGCAGATGTGGTTTGACTCTTGCTTGCTGACAATGGTTCTGATGAGGGCCCCAGAGAGGGTGGGGTCCAGCGGGGCACGAAGGTGATGCCTTCCTCCTCCAGCTGCCGCAGATAGTACTCGATGATTTCTTTCCCCTTCGAGATAAGACAGCTAGGATGTGACATGAACCCACCCTCACCAGTTTATAAAACATTACCGGAACCGGCATCTGGGGGCTGTGGACACAGCTCTGTGGTGGAATGCTAGCTTAGCACATGTAGGACCCTAAGTTCAACCCCTTACCCCCCCACCTACCCACCTCCAAAATAATATTCATTGAAAGCAGTGGTGCACACCTGTGACCCTAGTACTTGGGAGGCTGAAGCAAGAGGATTACGAGTTTGAGTGAACTGTGGAATGGTGTCTCAACAAGAAAACAATAAACTAAAAGACAACCAGGCTGTGGTCATTCTCTCAGAGACTACCACCCCCTTCTCCATAAAATCCCAAGAAAGACACTCACTTTTTTAATGTTGCTGGTATACTGTTTCATGGCAATTTTTTCCACTGTACTTTCAAACCCAAAGAAGGATTTGATATCTAAACTTGCAGACTGTTCGAAACAGGTCCAGTCTTCGTTCTCAGGGTGAACCTGCAAACAAGACCATTCCTACTACCACACTCGCAACAGAGACATCACATCTGCTCCCAGCTAGCTGACCAGTGCCCAGAAGAAACATGTTTAATGGCATCACTGTCAGGAGGAAGGAGAAAGGCAGGACAAAACATTACCCAGATGGAATCGACACTTGAAGGTTCTAATCATAAACTCCTGACTTTCTATGTGACCTTTCACCTCTGGCCCCTTCATCTGCTCACCCAGCACCTGTGGTGCTGTACGTGGACAGAGAAAGAGCCACACTCTGCTGCTCCAGCTCCCAGAGGATAGATATGCCATAGACAGTCGAGAAAGCCCCAGCAGGGTTGAAGAGCCAGAGATGACCTGGCTGGCTGCAGGGTACACCAAGTGGTGGGATGGCTGGTGCATGGGGAGGGGCTGTGAGGACAATAGGCTCCTCTACAGGGACGGCAGTGCTGTGGGCCTGAAGCAAGGGATGACAAGTGTGCCGTGCATTCAATGGTTCGTTTGGATTCTGTGTGGAGGGTGGTGTAGGAGGCTAACAGCTGAAGCAGAGACCAGGAGGGGGTTACTCTCATGCTCTGGTGAAGAAGCTCCTGAAATAAGAGGATGCAGTGAAGACCAAGCTGCACAAATGCTCAGAGCTCTGCTGAGCTTGGCTTCAAAACATCCATCCAAAGTGTCAGAAGCTGGGCCAGGAAAAAAAAACAAACAAAACTTCATATCTGAAGCAAGCGCAAGGCCCTGGGTTCGGTCCTCAGCTCTGAAAAAAAAAAAAAAACAAACAAGCAAAAAAAAAAAAAAACACCAACAACAACAACCAGAAAGCTGACCTTTATTGTCCAAATGTTAAAAGGTTTTTGTTTTGTTTTGTTTTTTTAATAAAAAAAACAGAGCCAGATATTGGGGTGAAAGCTGAAAGATCAAAGAAGCAGAGCAGGCCACAGCCACCACCTCTCACCTCACCAACTCCTCAGCCTGAAAGAGCCTCTGGCTGAAAGGGATGCTTCTGCTGAAAAGTCTTCTAGTTCCTGTCTCCTCACGCCTTATATACCTTTCTCTACCCAGCCATTAAAGGAATGTGTGCTTCCTAAGTACTGAGATTAAAGGTGTGTGCCACCAGTGTTGGGCTGTTTCTCTCCTAGACTGAGTCAATTTCATGTAATCTAGGGTGGCTTTGAACTCACAGAGGTTGGGATCTCTGTGTGCGAGTGCTAGGATTAAAAGTGTGTGCTACCACTGCCTGGTCTCTATGTTTAATCTAGTGACTTGTTCTGCTCTCTGATCTTCAGGTAAATTTTATTAGGGTACACAATATATCACTACAGGCCTTGGTACTACATGCCTTTAGTCTGAGCACTTGGAGGCAGAGGCAGGTAGGCCTTTGTGTATTCCAGCCCAGCTTGCTCTACACAATGAACTCAGGCCAGCCAGGGCTACACAGTAAAACCCTGTTTCAAAAAAAACAAAACAAACTAATCAGGAGCTGAGTGCAAGGGTACATTTATAATCCAGCACTCAGGAGACAAGGCAAGAAGACAGCGATAAGTTAAGGCTAGTCTGGTCTACGTGGTAAATTCCAAGACAGTTAGGGGTACAGAGCAAGTCCCTGTCTTAGAAACAAGAACAGTTGGCAGCCTTGACTGTCACAGTAACATAGCCCTCCCCCAGCGTGCTACACCAACTCCCTGATGTGCCGTTCATCTCAAAGGAGCAACAGCAGCCAGCAAAGGACGAAGAACCGTCCTGTTAACAGTGGCTGCACATGGCCTGGGGCCCCAGGGGCTGGTGCCACGACTCACCGTGTAGCAGCAATGCTCATGGATGATGACCCGGTTAGAAAACGTCTCATTGTGGGCCTCGATGTGCAGAGTGCGTTCTCGAGAATTCAGGGAGTTTTTCTGGACAAAATAAACATAATCGACTCCTGCGATCTTAAAGAAGAGACAAAGAGGGAAAGCGTTTATTAATGGTGCTCTGCGCTGAACATGAGTCCACCATCTGTTGGCGGCTCACAGCCTCCTGAAGCGTCCTCCTCCTCCAGCTACCTTCTTCAACAGCCTGGGAGCGTCTATATCCAGCTTGCAGCGCCTCTCGATGACATGAACAGCCCCATCTTCACTCTTAAATTCGCTTACGGTGTCACTGTCCACGAACATTGGAATCAAAGGACATGTAGGGAACCTCCTTTCATAGGCCTGTGACAAATGGCAGGATAGAAGTTAATGACAGCCATCACTGCTGTGCCCTTAGACAAAAAGCATCTTATCCCCAGGCTGCAGCACAGCAGATCTTCCAGAAGAGGGGAGACCCAAGTTCATGGACTAGAAGCTTTGGCCTAGTGAGGATGGCAATTCTGCCCACATGGGCAAGTTCAACACAGTGCAAGCCCCAGCAGGCTCTTCTTGTAGTTAAATGCAGAAGGCAAAAGAACCAACCTAGCTAACATGACTTTGAAAAGCAATCCAAGGGGAGGATCCCTCACCCTGGCCAGCATCAGAGTTATGCAGTTAAAGACCAACTGCTCTGTACTGGGAGAGACAGAACCCCAGTGGGCCAAACAGAAACAGAAAACAGCGGTGCGTCGCTCCCTCCTCCTCCTGGCTGAGAGGATGACCCCAGGGCTGTGTGCACAATCAGCACCCCCACAGCTGAACCCCACCACACCTCAGGGTCTGCCTAAGTTGATTTTGACAAATGTAGGAATTTGACGGAAGGAAAAAATTAGGATGGTCTTTTTTTTGTTAAATATTTACCATGATCTAAAAACAAAAATCCTCTTAGTAATTAAAATACAACCAGAACATGAACAAAAGCTAGGCATTACGGTGCATGTTAGCAACCCTAGCAGCTGGAAGGTGGAGGAAGGAGGATTATGAGTCCCAGTCCAGACTGGGTTAAGGAGTGAAATCATCATCTCAAAAATGGGGGAAACAGGAGCTCCTAAAGAGCTTAGACACACGCAAACAGCTCCACACAGAAATGAGGATCAGAGGCCCGGAGAGATGGCTCAGCAGTTAAGAGCACTGGCTGTTCTTCCAGAGGACATGGGTTCAATTCCCAGCACCCACATGGCAGCTTACAATTGTAACTCCAGTTCCAGGGGATCTGATACCTTTACATCATTTCACATAAAATAAAGTTAAATAAATTTTTTAAAAAAAGAAAAGAAATGAGGAGCAGAGACACCAGCCACTGGAAGACACAAACAGAACCACACAGGCCACCATCACTGTGCACCACTAGATGATAGAAACAACATACACTAAAAGCTGAGGAAGACGTGGAGAGGAAAACCCTTCAGATACTGCTGGCAGAAATGTGAACCATTGCAACCAATCTGGAAAGCAGTTATGTTTCTAAAGACTGAACCCTCAATATGAAGCCACCAGACCTAGGGGGTGCCAGACATGCAAGCTCAAAGCAGTAACTGCCACATGTCCTTCAGGAAGTGCACACACCTGAAAAGGAATGACCCTACATCTGCACACACACTGTCCACAGCCTAGGGAGCCACACCCACAGGAATCCACTTGTACTGTTTGCTTTGCCCTGAGATGGGGGTCTCATATATCCCAGGTTGGCTTCACACTAACTATGTAACTAAGATGACCTTGGACTCTATATACCATTCAGGAAAAGACAAACTTACAGAAACAGGAAGCCAGAAGTTGTGAGGGGTGTGAGGAAGCGCAGAAGGAATGGCTGCAGAGTGGGTCACTGGAGCACACGAAACGGTACTTGACAGTGTGCATGGACCATATTTCTGCAACGCAGCTCCACAGTGGAACAGGCTGAAGAGCTCACAGCTCACCATAGTAGCATTTTGTGTTATTTTAAAATATTATGAATCAACATGATCTCAAAATAAAAATGGAGGGAAGGAAAGACGTGATGTAATTTGTGAATCTATAGTGTACCTAAGCACCAGGTTTAGTTGGCTCTGCAGCAACCCAGAGACTAGAGAAGTACAGGCACTGCTGGAGGCAGTGCCCAGGCACGGGAAACCCCGTACTTCCTCTGCTGCCTGCACCCTCTATGAAGAAGGCACACGGAAGACTGGCAGGTGCCACACTCCTCTGGAAGATTTAACTAAAAATGGGGAGAGGGTTTATGGCAATGTCTCTAATGAACCACAACCAAAAGCAGATTTAAGGAGGAAATGTGTGACAATGGTTAGAAAACACATTAGCTGCTTAGACTCTCCTGCAACCAGGTGTAGCCCCAAAGCACCGGCATGCTGGAAAGCACAGCCCCTAGTGGACAAGGCTGCCACTCAGCCCGCAGGCCCGCCCATCTGCATGTTGGTAGGCTCAGCCATGAGTATAGCAGAACCCCTCTGCCTGGGCTGTGGCTAGGGCTCAATTCACTCCTGGGTCTCCTGGATCATCACATCTGCTCATTGTGAAACTGTAGGTCATATCCATCTGAACATACAGTTCGAAGGCACTGTGCTAGGCAGCCACGGGGTGGGAAGAGCAGGCAGCAAGTGACCACCACACTGCAGAGGGCCCAGGAACACACACACAGTACTGCCTACTGAAGGAACCCGAGAAAACTCCAGCCTGACTAGGCGGTAGTGTGCAGACACACAGGACAGGCCTTGGGTTTTCACTGGGCCTTGGACCCATTGAGCTCTGTTTACAGTTAGCAGTGAGGGACAGCATGTTCCAAAAGAACAAGGAACTGCAAAGGTATCCCAAGGGTCGGGAATGGAGGAGGGAAGCGGGCAGCCCAGCAGGAACACAATGACACATGCATGGGTCCTTATCTTCCTTAGGGACAAGGCAGCCCGCCCTCCTCCTCCTCATCCTCAGCAGGAGGGGGAAGCGCCAATAGCAATGAGTCCCGTTTTCAGAAACCCAGTGAGTCATGTGAGGACAGCTTGGCAGGAAGGCAGCCTGCACGTGGCACTGATGGTGCTTACAGGTCTAGCTTCACACAGGCCTCTTTCTCTCTCCACTCAAACAGATCCTGAGCTCCACGACAGCCAGAATCTCACAAGTCACACAGTGACCACCTCTCTGTGCACTTCACCACAAACAGCCTCTGGGAAGTTCATTCACCTGCTCAGATCACTCCACAGAGGAGCTCAGGGGGCCCCAACTGAGTGATTCCAGGGAAGAGTGCCACTCTCTGCCCAGCAATGCAGAAAGCATTGCATTAGAAATGGGGCTGGGGCCAGGCGGTGGTGGTGCACGCCTTTAATTCCAGCACTTGAGAGGCACAGGCAGGAGGATCTCTGTGAGTTAGAGGCCAGCCTGGTCTACAGAGCAAGTTCCAGGACAACCAGAGCTACACAGAGAAACCCTGTCTCAAAAAACAAAAAACAAAGGAGGGAGGGAGGGAGGGGGGAAGGGACTGGGAGCTGGCCTTGCACATTCTGTCACTGACATACCAAGAAGTTAAGGACACAGGGTTCCAAACTACAACTCTTCTTAAAGAGCAGACTAAGAACCTACCAAGAAACAGCAAAGGGAGGAAGGAGGCTCTTTGTCAATACCTACAGTAGCCACTTTTAAAACACACCGTTACATTCTTTTTCTTTTCTTTTTTTGAGTAGGTGGCAATAGAGACAGGGTCTTTCTTTTTATATTTTGAGACAGGGTCTGTCTTTCTCCATGGCCAGACTCACAGAGACCCACCTGCCTCTTCCTCCTGAGCGCTCGGCTCCAAGGCAGGCGAGACCACAGCTAGTACTACCACTGCCTTCTTGAAGCTGAGTGGCCCCAGGTGGAGTCTGGAACAGAAGCCGCACTGAAGCCCTTCACTGCCTAGGTAGTCCCACACCTGAGCAGTCTCACGTGGCCAAGCCCCTCCCTTGTACCTTGAGGTGACCAACCAGGTAGCACCTTGGCTCTCAGGCTCAGGAGAGGCTAAAGGGGAGAGAGCTTTTCTCTTCAGAGTGCTCTCGAGCTCTCCCCTCCCTCCATGCTCCTTCATCCTGACAGTATCAACCACAGGGCAGGGACCAAACCCTGCCTCTCTTCGTTCCCATGGAAATAAGAACCTCAATGCCTGAAACAAGGTCTTGTTAATAAAGTATTTTACATTATGGAATAAGAGTTTTCCCACACAATCCAGCAACTCTAGTCTTTGCTTCTCACTCAGCATGGCCCACGAGTCCTGAACACTGTGAGCACTGGAAACTGAGGGATACGGGAAAGAAGACTGGGAAGGCTGGTGTGAATTCAGTCTCCAGAGTTCACAGACACCAACACCTAGTGTTCAGTTCAACAGCAGCTACAACCTACGAGGCTCCCAGCCAGTGGAAAAGTAGCCCCTGAAGACAGAAGCAAGCTGGTCTCATGGAAAACTTACTTCCCTAGCTCTATCCTATGGGAGGGCCAAGAAGCAAAGACAGGACACAGCTGTAGTGTGCAGGACCCAGGCAGGCAGTCCTCAAAACAATGGTTAAACCACCACTACCCATGAGGAAATCATCAGAAAACACACCTGCACTTGTCCAAGCCCCACGCAGGACAGCAGGGCAAAACCCCTCTCAACGTCTCCTTCCCCACTCCAGCGCACAGGCTGGATGGGCATGGAGGCTGGACAGGAAGCCTCTTACTTTCAAAGCTCCATTCTACCCCAAGAGCCACACAAGAGCCAGGGGGCAGTGGCAAGCCCAGAGCTGTCCTGTCTCCCCAGGGCACATCCTAAGCACACCCAGCATTCAGCACACAAAAAGTCAAGGAAGGCTGAACAGAACCAACTGATGCTGGCCCAAGTCACTTCTTCAGAGGGCAGGAGTGCTCTGAGGCCTCTTGAAAGGAAGACTGGCTTTGGAAGGAGAAAGCTATGGTGGCCATTTGCACACTTCGTGTTTAAGGCAGCAACTGTCTGAAAAATAAAAACCCTAGGGCCTTATCAACTTGCCTGCCCCAGAAGGAAGCTGCCTCCTGGGTAACTAACCCCTTCCTCCCACCTCCACACCCACTCTTCCCCTTTCACAGGGTTCTGAGCCTGCAGCTTAGGAGGTGGCAACAGAGCTCTGAGCTCTTAACCAACTTCTGGACTCCATGTTGACATACTAAAAGCTAGCACTGTGCTAAAGAAAACCGTATTTAGTGAAGGCGGATCGACTTTGAATTAATGAGCTGAGTACTGCACGGTGCCAGGAAAACTTATTTCAAAGAAATTCTGTTTAACGAACAACTCCACCCCACCCCAAATGAACTGAGTTCACACCCAATTTGGCTAACAAACCAAGCTAGCTGTTTTCTAGACAGCTGAGATGTTCTGGGGTACTAGATATGACCAAAAAATTGATTATCAGACACAGGTTTACCCTGGAGGGAAAATCAGTGAGTAAATAATTTACACCATAACCTATCCAATGCTACCAACAAAGAAACAAACATTGGACACATTTGAGAGGCAGACTGACTGAAGTCCCGGCCTTGCCTATCGAGATAACAACAGTGGCAAGCTGCTGGTCAACTCCAGAGAAGCCTTTGAGATTCCTGCACCAAGTACAGTTTCCTAGGAGGAGCCACAGATGCTTCCGGTGCCCTGGCCCTATTGCTGCAAGTCAAAAGCACGGGCTGCAGGGGCAGCTCAGAGGTACAGCATGTGCTTACAAGTGCAGGGCCTGGGTTTAACCCCAGTACCACTCAGGAGGGTTGAAGGCCTACGGACACCTAAGTCTAGATAATGACAGGCCGGCTCCCCAGGGAAAACTGCTTTAGATCACAGGTCATTCTTTTGTGGGCTTGTGTATTCCTGACAGAATGCCACTAGTAAAACCTACCTCTTTCTAGGCTTGATGGCACACACCTTTAATCCCAGTACTTGGGAGACAGAGGCAGGAGGTTCTTTGTGTTTAAGACCAGGCTGTCTAGTTTACATAGAGAGTTCTGGGCCAGCCATGACTACACAGACCCTGTCTGAAATTCTGCTCAGTAATAACAAACTAAGGTTCTAAGTTACAGGCTTCTGGGTGCTCACACTCAGTTTTTGGTTTTAAGATGGTGTCTCACCAGGCAGCCCAGGCTTGCCTCAAACTCTTGAGCCTCTTGTGGTAGACTGCTGAGCCCATGCTCGACATTGTGTTCATACTTAATAATACATTTAAAGAAAACTAAAATTCTAAAAACTTGAGCCCCTTTGAAAGTTATGACCTAATTAGTTTCGACACACCTCACTACACACCCAATCCAAGCAGCCATTTCCACGCTCAAGTCTACACCACTGGCCTTACAACTATAAAATGCACAGGGGAGTCAGCTAGGTGACTATAGAGTCCCCTCTCTCCATCCTCAGTCCCAGTCTAAAACTAAGACATGCATATAAAAACTTGATAGACACCAAGCTATTCCCCCAAACCATCTTCTCTAAAATTAAACCTATTTGAAGTTTAAATATGAACTTCACCTTAGAGAAACGGCAAAGTCTATGGTGCTGATCATAGTTCAGGTGCTCTAGTTCAGAAAAGCCCGATGCTCAACCCACAAGGCTGCATGGGTAAAGAAAGGACTCCAGTGCACCCACCAAGCCAGCTCTCAGCTAAAAGCTTCTATTAAAATGTGAATGTGCTGAGGTGGGGGTGTGGTGGCTCAATGCCTCTAATGGGGCAGAGGGAGGGGGGAGGCCTGGGGACAGGATGGGAGGACAGGAACAGAGACAGGCAGATCTCTGTGAGTTCCAGGACAGCCAGGACTGTTAACACAGAGAACCCCTGTCTAACCTCAAATTTGTGGCAATCCTCCTGCTTCAGCCTCCCAAGTGATGGGACTACAAAGCCACTATGACTGGCTTTTTTTTGGGGGGGGGGAGGTGTCAGAATTTCAATGCAACCAACACTGGCCTCCTGCCCATCCTGAGCCCAGGGTGACAAGGACCACTCAAATCTACTTTATATGGTTATGTGGAGGAGACTGCTCCACACTGCCTCTGTGGCTTCTAGCTGAACCTAATAAGGACCAATTAACTTGACAGCTAAAGCCTTGATTTAACAAGGGCATCTAGATAGTCTATCTTGAAATACTTGTATTTCTGAGAGCGTGTTAGGTGGTTCTAGCAGGAGACTGCAGCTACTTGTACACCCTTGACTGAAGACCAGCCCTCCTCTATTTGGAGAACATCGTCCTCTTCATTATGGAGCAGTGCTGGAGGAAGGGGACACTGGACTAGCCAACCAGATCAGCCAAATCAACCAACCCTAGCTATCAATGGGTGACAGGTGTTGCAGCCAGGTCAACTTCACATCCAGAAATACTTATATTATTCTTTTAAGAATTCCCTTGCAAAAGGCCAGAGAGATGGCTCTGTGATGAAAAGCATTTGCTGCTCTTGCAGAGGACCTGAGTTCAGTTCCCAGTCACAACATGGCAGCTCACAACCATCTCTAACTTCAGTTTCAGGGGATCTGACAGTCTCTTCTGACCGCTGGCACCAGGCACATACATGGTATGCATGCATTCATGTAGGCAATCACACATAGACAAAATTTTTAAAAAATATTTATTTATTATGTATACAGTGGTCTTTCTGCATGTTTTTGCCTGCACACCACAAAAGGGCATTAGATCATATTAAAGATGGTTGTGAGCCATCATGTGGTTGCTGGGAACTGGATTCAGGACCTCTAAAAGAGCAGTCAATGGTCTTAACCTCTGAGCCATCTCTCCAGACATAATTTTTTTAATCTTATAAAAAAAAAGAATTCCCAGGTAAGACCACGAAGAAATGTTCATAACAGTAACCGACTGAAGGGAGCAACTGAGTCTTCAAATAAAGTTCAAAGTCTGATGGAGCACGCCTGGCTAACTGCATCTTCCAGTTCATTAAAAAACTCAACCTGTCCTCATTCATGAGCCTGTTGCTGTCTGAACAGTTCAAGACTGGCATCGCAGAAAGCAGCCTGGGGATGCCACACCTTGTACATGCTTAAGTCCTGCAGATAACCGTTCTTGACCTTTCTGGGTGGCTTCTCTGGGTTATGGTCCCTACCTACTGCACACAGAGTTCTGCAGCAGGGTTGCCAGCACTGTTGTCACCATCAGACAAAATGTTTGAGTCAGGGTGGGATACACACCATTTCCTAAGTTATTTGAACAACATTCCAAAAAGTAATATACCGAAGTTGGAGAAAGGTTTCTATGTCATTACTAAAAAAGCAGGACAGTTTGCAATGGCAGACTTATGACACCACAGGCACACAGCAGAGTCCCTGGGGGAGGGGAGTGTGGCTCTGAGCAGACTATAAGTCACCAGACTTCATCAGCAAGAATCACACCACACAGGACACTAGTGAGGAAAGTCTAGGACGAGGAGGGAGGCTCCAGAGCCGTGTTCTCAACCTTTCTAAAGCTGTGACCCTCTAATACAGTTCCTCATGTTGTGGTGACCCCAACCATACAATTATTTCTTTGCTACTTCATAATTTAATTTTGCTGTTATGAACAGTAGACCAAGCTGGCCTCGAACTCAGAAATCTGCCTATCTCTGCCTTCCCAGTGCTGGGATTAAAGGCAGGCTCCTACCATCTCTGCATGTTAAAGTGAGGAAGTACAGTGAGTGTTCTGGGATTTGGACCCTGCTCTGTTCTCTCCAGGACAGGGAGACACCATTTCAAACCACAAGAGAAGACTTGGCATCAGGATTTGGAATGCACACACAAACACACACACACAGAGGGCGGGCACACCCCCAGTGCTCACTGAGCTGCCGGTTCATCTTCCTCAACTTAAAACACGGTTGAACGATTAAGAAGTGCCTAGTGTTTCTGAGCCTGTCCCATGACAGGCTCCCAGCACAGTTTGCTAGCTAAGGCTGCACACTAACTTCCTCAGGGAAGGAAGCAGTGGGAAGTACAGCCTCGGGCACACTGCCAGGGCCAGTCGAGCTCTGCAGACCAAGGAGAGCTTGCCAAGTCTGCCCACAGCTCAGAAACTAAGGCTCAGCTCTGGGGGTTCCTCCCCTGAAGTACTGCATGTTGGACGTGCCTCCCACACGCCGGGCAAGCACTTCATTATGGCACTAGAACCCAACTCTTTTTCTATTGTTTATGTTGAAAGCAGGTCTCCTTAAGTTTCCTAGGATGGCCTGGAATTTGCAAACTGCCTGTCTCAGCCTCCAGAGTAACTGAGATTTCAGGCTAAAAACACAGGGCCTGGGGGTTGGGGATTTAGCTCAGTGGTAGAGCGCTTGCCTAGCAAGCACAAGGCCCTGGGTTCAGTCCTCAGCTCAAAAAAAAAAAAAAACAAAAACAAAAACAAAAAAACCACTGGGCCTGGCCAAAGTAAGGATTTCATTCAGCGGTTCTCTGAAAATGCACCATATAAAAACCTATGTTCATCTAATTCACATGGCAATGATCTCTCCAGGACCCTAAATGTAAGATGTAAAATTCATGAGGCTTTGTTGGAAACCAGTTACTTTAATGTGTAATTTGCCAATCATAAAAAAAAGAAACCAGATGTAACTGTCGGCATCTTGGTCTCTCTCCCTTGGTCACACAGGCAAGGATCGGACTCAATGGTGAGCTAGTACACTGTTGCTGAAGCACAAAATACAGCCCCGAAGGTGTAGAGCACAGAAAGAGAAGGTTTCTAAGACACAGACTGGGGCTCTGAATGATGACAGGTCCTCTAGAATGTGCCTCTAATACAGGCCGTCCTGAATCAGCCAGCCTGCTGCTAGCAGTATTAACATTCCCTACACAATGAGGAAACACAATCTGGACTCATGTCAGGAACGGGGTTCTGTGGTGGCCTGAATAAGTGTCAACATTAGCCTGGGTTCCCAGAGCCCCAGAAAGTCCACTACTGTTCTCAAGACAAAAGCCTTCTGGGCACTCTCACAGTTTGGTACTAGAGACTGACCCCAGCAGCATGATGCTCCCACTGACTTCTGGATTTTTGCTTCCGTCCCTCCCCTCTACCATCATGTATGCCGCTCAGTGGTCCCCTCTGAGGCCTGTCATTTGAAAACAAACTGGAAGGCAGTATGACAGGGCAAATGAGAGCCTGAAACTCCCAGATGGCCCTTGACTGGCATATGCCATCCACCCAAAAGACAGAAACCCAGAGGGCCATGAACACCAGGGAGGGGCACTCTGACAGGCTCAGCAGGGCATAGGTAAGCCTGGAGGGATCTGAGGCGGGGGAAAAACCAAGGGAAGAAAAAGGAGAATGGATCTCTCTCTCTCTCTCTCTCTCTCTCTCTCTCTCTCTCTCTCTCTCTCTCTTGAGGAGGGGGTTGAGACAAGGTTCCTCTGTGTAGCCCTGGCTGTCTTGGAACTCACTCTGTAGACCAGGCTAGCCTTGAACTCAGAGATCCGCCTGCCTCTGCCTCCCAAGTGCTGGGATTAAAGGTGTGCACCACCACTGCTGGGCTCAAGGGGAAGTCTCTTCAAGCAAGACTGTAAACTGGCCCCTGGGCAACTGAGTGTTGCTCAATGTCTAAAGGGCTGGAGGAGAGCTTGGGCTTGCTCTAGTTTGCAACACAAAGTCAGCCCACTGGGGCAGTTGCTGTGGAATAATTCTCTTGTATGGTGTAAAGATTTGTCATTCGAGCCCAGCTGTGGTGGTGGCGCACACCTTTAATCCCAGCACTCAGAAGACAAGAGGCAGGCGCATCTCTGTGAGTTCAAGGCCAGCCTGGTCTACAGAGTGAGATCCAGGACAGGCACCAAAACTACAGAGAAACCCTGTCTTGAAAAACCAAAAACCGAAACCAAACAAACAAAAGATTTGTCACTCAAATTGATTTAATAAAACGTTGATTGTCCAGAAGCCAGGCAGGAAGAGATTGAGCGCAAGAGCCAGACTAGGAGAACTGTGGGAAGAGGAAGGGGGTTGTCAGAGTTGCCAGCAGGTATAGAGGAAGCAAGATGAGAATGTCATACCGAGAAAAGGTACCAAGCCATGTGGCTAACCACAGATAAGAATTATGGGTTAATTTACATGTAAGAGCTAGTCAGTAATAAGCCTGAGCTACTGGCCAAGCAATTGTAAGTAATATTAAGCCTCTGAGTCAATTATTTGGGAAGCAGCTGCCAGGTAGTTGGGAGCTGCTGGTGGGACAGAAACTTCTGCTTACAGGCAGTTCCTTGGCCGGCAGTTTTAAAGCTCATTCATTTGTACAGTCTGATCAATAATGTGGCTCTGCAGCATGTTCCCATGTTAGCTACTGTTCCTGGACTTGTGCTCTTTGCTTTGCAAAAGCTGGTTCAGCAGCAGGCTCCCTGTCAGCTACATAGGAGGCCAGGCTGGTCTCTAGACCAAGCCAGATGGCCTCATCAGACAGCCTGTGGAGACTGCTCTGCTGCCCACTACACACCTGAGAACCCACACAAGGGAACGAGCTGCGTCAACTCTCCAGAGAATCACCAGATTCCAGAAGGTAGATATTGGGCTTAGAATCATTTTCCACCCCCAATGACACATGGTCCTCCTCTGCCTTACTGCTACACAATTAATACTCTCTAAGTTTCTTTAAAGTTCTTTAAAGTTTCTTTAAAGCCATGCATGGTGTCTCACGCCTGAAATCCCAGCACTCTGGAAGCTAAGGCAGGAAGACCACAAGATCAAAGCCAGCCTGGATTATACACTAGGAGAGGACAACTTCCCCAGTCCAGCAACCTTGGAGGACCACAGCACCCAAGTACTGCACCAAAGGGACAGAAGGGTCTCCTGTACATGTTCAAGACTCCTCAGTCAACAGACCACCCACCTGGACACAGACTGGTTAATACAAGGACATGTCCCCTCCCCCTGCAACTACCAACCACTGGCTGGATTTCAAACAAAACTCAGTTTAAGGATCTGGCCGATGTGGATTCCTAAGAGTAAAGCAACACCTCTGTGCCCAGGACACGTTCCTGGCCAATGGGAGTCTTATCATGCACCCAGATTGGCCTCAAACATTCCATCTGTATGTCTACACGCTGGGTGTTGAGATTAGAGGTGCGCACCACCCTTACTCCCAGCTGACAGCCCTTTAAAATACCCCAAGTGCTGAGCAGCCGTTTTATTTATAATGTTATTTAAATGGGTACCAACAGAGTAAAGGAAGCCCAGTGTACCAGCACCTGCACTCCCAGCCCCTCACGGAGACTGGGATGGGAGGATTCAGCCAGGAGTTTGAGCCAAGCATGGCCAGACCCTCCATCAAAAACAATCATGCCAGGAAACTAGAGGGCAGGGGTACCTTATTCAAGGGCAAACTCCACAACAACAGCACACATCCAGCTGGTCCTGACAACTGGGACACAGACCCATGCAAGTCCAGCTGCTGGTCTCTCTACTAAGCAGCCCAGAGACTGCTCCACCCACCACTTCCCTCCACTGAAATCCTCATTCCTGCCCACCAAGTAGCTTGTGCTATACTTGGCTCTAACACATTGGCGGCGGCGGCATGTTAATCCCACTCTTTTGTGTTAAGGTTCAACTATTAAAACAGCATCATCTGCTGCTCACAGAAAAATAAACAAAGCCAACCACTGCTGCCTGACAGCGCCTGGCCACAAACACGTGGAAAAGCAGAAGAACTCTAAATGCGGACGCACAATTTTTCAGTTATCAAAATAAAAATCCCAACATTAGCCGGCCCCCACTAGAGAATAAAAGGACATTAGGGCTGGAGGCAGCTCAGTTTGGGGAATACTCTCCTAGCATCCTAGCATGTAGGAAGCCCTGGACTCAAATCACCAGAACCTCCCAGACCAGGTGTGTGGCACAAGCCTATAACTTCAGTACTTGAGATGTGGAGGCAGAAGGCCCAATGGGGAGCTGAGGGTCCTCCCCCAGGGAGATGGAGATGGAGGCCAGCATAGGTGAGACAGCCTGTGTCCAGAAAAAAAGAAAAGGATAAAACAGAAGGGAACAAACCAAATATAAATGCACCTCCAGTCAGTCAGTTCTGCAGTCCTTCAAGTCAAGCACAGACAGCTGTTTGACTTTTCACAGCGTAAAAGATAATCCATGGCCTTCTGAGAAAGCATTTGGTGTTTCAGGGAACTGCAGCGGTCAGCTTTAAAAACGCCATGTGTTTGCCCACAGAAAAGAATGCAATGAGCTATGGAAATACTATCTGGTGCCATGAACCGCAAGCAAAGCCGTGTGGAGTCAGCAGGCCAGTGGAGGAGCTGGCCGAGACAGGCCAAGTTCCCACTGCTATCAGCTCTGCGGCGGCGTCAGGCTTCAGTCACAGAAGACAGGAAGTCAAGAGCAGTCCAGACTGACGCCAGACCTCGAGGGACAGAGCCACCTGTGGAAAGCTATTGCTTCATCATCCCACTTCCACAGCAGGCTGGGCGCTAGCTGAATGGGAAAGCCAGTGCCACATGGACAAGGCCCTGGGTTTGAGTCCCAACACTACAGAAAAGAGGAGATGTAAATCATCCTCTCCTTGGAATGACTGAACTGGTCTGAGTCTACCCAAGGTAAAGGATGGGCTGGAACTGGGCTTGCTTGCACATGCCTTAGTGCTCAAGAAACCATAGGAGGATCATGAATTTGAGGTCAGATTGGGCTACAGAGCAAGACCATGTCCTCAAACAAACAAGTTCAAAACAAAACAACACACGTAGAGAGGAATGGAATTATTATTTTTTTTTGTTAATATTAGAGTAAGAATGTACAGTATGGGCTGGAGAGATGGTTCGGCGGTTAAGAGCACTTGTAGAGGAACCAGGTTTGGTTCCCAGCACCCACACAGTGGCTTACAGCAACCTGTAGCTCATTCCAAGGAATCTGATACTCTTGGACTTTGCAGGCACCAGGCACACATATGTCACACATACATACATACAGATGAACACTCATACACAGAACAATAAATCTTAACAAAATCAAAAAGTATAGTGCAGGGCTGGCCAGATAACTCAGAAGGGAAAGCCATTTGAACATAGGCATGGTTCCTGGGACCCTCATGGTGTACAGAAGGAATCGACTCCTGCTGCCTGTCTTCTCACTCCATACACATTATAGACACACAGAATACATGCTTAAAAATATTTAAAATGTACATTACACCTCAAAGTCAAAAGGCAGAAGCTACCAAAATGTTAATCAATGAATGAATGGATGGATATGTACATACACAATGGATTACATTATCCAGTCTTGAAAATTAATGAAATTAAGTCGGGTATGGTGGTACTCGCCTTTAATCCCAGCACTCAGGTATCAGAGACAGGCAGATCTCTGAGTTAGAGGTCAGCCTAGTCTACAAAGCAAGTTCCAGGACAGCCATGGCTGTTATACAGAGAAACCTTGCCCCGCTCCACCGAAAAAAAAAAAAAAAAAAAAAAAAAAGAATAAAATTGCCAAGTGAAGTAGTGCATATCAGTACCTGATGGCAAGACCCCAGACTGTGCGCCTACCACTACAAATTCTGGTTCAGCAGTGTGAATGCAGAATGGTAAGAACTGTTATTCTAAACAATGACATTAGCCAGTAAAAATGCAGGTGATGGTGTCTGGGAGCCAGTGCTGCAGGATCCCATTATCCACAAATCAATTTACTTCTGAATATATGTACCTGAAACTTTTAGTTCTGGCCTTGGTTTTAATATGTGCACAGGCAAGAAACTTAGGAGAGAAGAGAAAAGCGTTTCATGATTAGGAAAACTGATATCACAGAGTAATAGCTACCAAGAAAACAGACTCACTTAATAATAACTTCTCAGACTTAGATCTTTTTATAAAAATTATCAGATTACTAGTCACTCAAGGGTTAAGAACGTTACTTAAAACGAACCATGTGCTCAGCAAGAAGCTAATAGAAACAGTGTGCTATGTGGCGAACATGTTTCTCAGGCAGCTACAGTAACAACCAACCTCAGCATGAGGTGATCTGCATCAGAATCTCTTGGGACATGATCCAAGTGTAAATCACAAACACATCTGACCAAAAGATGCTCCAATGTGACCTCTGTCACAACTTGCAGGACCAAGGGCTAGGATGTAGCTAGTGTAGTTCAATCCCCAACAAAAAGATAAAATCAACTGTTCCCAGAAGTCAGGCAGACAAACCAGCATTCTTCCCAAGACTGACTCATTCTTAAGATAAACTGCTTAATATATATTCAGGATAAAGAGCTAAATGGACTTTAGTAACTGTCCAAACCTCTAGGTGCAAAACAGGGTAGCACACATCTGTGAAAGGTAGACTTTTTTTTCCTTCCTTTCCTCCCCTCCTCCAAGCAACTTCTCACTAAACCAGTCTGGTCTCAAATTCTAGGCTCCAGTGATCCTTCTGCAGTAGCTGGAACGAACAGGAACTGCATACAATCTTCCTTAAATGAAGACTGCCACCCCAGCCCCCAATCCTACCCTTCCAAGGGTGACAGGCAGTACCTGCCATGTTAGTTACCTCAGCACCAATAGAAACACACAAGAAATACATGCCAACTGTAATAGCTGCCACCTACTCTAACCTGTCTCTCTCTACAATAGTCATTTTCATGAAGGGCTGGAAGGAAGAAGTGTGGGAAAGGGCAAAGCCCAAGTGACCAGCACAAGTGGACACCTGGCCAAAACACCTCCCATGGACCAGTCTTCCACCAAGAGCTTCCTGCATACACTTCACAGAAACTGTGCCAATAAAGCCATGGTGCTAGGTACAAGCATGTGACCCAAGTCACTGGGTTAAAAAGAAACTATAAATAGGACAGCCCAGTTTAACTTGAAGAGACTGGGCACCTGGCATGCACATCCACAGCATCTGCACTCATCAGGGAATGACCAGGAACAGTGGTTTTAATCCACATTTTGGAGGATGGAGAATGTGTTTAAATGACTGTATTCAGGCTGGGCCCTCTCTGCATCCTGGCTTAAGAGAACAGTTAAATCAGCAAAAGGCTGCAGCAGCACAGAGGACAAATGACCCAGTTTCCCTAACAAACCAGAGGCAGGAATGCAAACAAGGAGGACAGGAGCTGGGGACAGGGCCAGGCCGAGAGATAGGCACCACCAGCAAACCACTCTGCTGGAAGCAGGAGACAGGTAAGCCAGCAGGCTCAGCCTCCCTAGTGCTATGACTCTTTCATTTCAATATGGTTCCTCATGTTGTGGTGGCCTCAACCATAAAATCATTTCATTGCTACTTCATACTGTACTTTTTATTTTATTTTTTTTATTTTTTGGAGCTGAGGATCAAACCCAGGGCCTTGTGCTTGCTAGGCAAGCACTCTACCACTTAGCTAAGTCCCCAACCTTCATACTGTTCTTTTGCTATTATGAATCATAATGTAAAGATCAGATATACGACACCCAAGGGGGTCGAGACCCATAGGTTGAGGACCACTGAAGTAAGCCATAGCTCCATTTACTTTTTAGGGACCTGAGAAGGCGGTGGAGTGAGCGATACCAAGGAAGGACTATTAACTGTGGTGACATGGTTGTGTTGTGAGCCGGAGAAATACTGCCCATAACCAACAACCTGACTTGGGGTACCAAAAAGGACAGCAGAAAATCACCACAAGATGATAACACTTGGGAACTGGGTGATGGGTACATGGGAGTCTACAGTTCTCTTTATTTGTGTATGCCTGAAATTTCCCATAATGCAATGTTTGGAGTTTTTGTTGTTGTTGTTGTTGTTGTTGTTGTTGTCATTTCTCTAAAAAATGCTACAGCACCCACAATGCCCCCCACCCTCCAACCCCCTTGCAAGTAAACATGATTTGACTTGGCGTGCAAAGGAGTGGGATGAAGGCTGGGAAGGCCTGCTCCCCACATGCAAACTAGAATGGCCAGCCCACTTTTAACAGCAAGTCAGTCAGCTTTTGTTGAATGCAGCAGGGCACTGTGCTTGCTGAACCTCATCAGAGAGCATAGCACGCCCACCCAAGCAAGCCACTGGGACCCCAGGCACCATCAGTGCCGGTCTGCATGGATGCTTTGAGGAAGTCTCCTGGGGAGCATTGCTCATTTGTGAAAGTAGAAATGAACTCTAGCTAGGCATGGGCCTAGAATCTCAGCTACTCTGGAGATGGAGAGTCTAAATCCAGCCTGAACCACAAATCCATACGAAAAAGGAGAAAGGAACTCACCACACACCAGGATGTCTGAGGTCAAACAACAGATAATTGCAATATCACATCTAATTACCACAACATTGGAAACTAGAATCAGAAACAAAAATAGACCCAAGGATGAAACCTAAGGTGAAGGGAAGAAAAGGCAGTTCAAGAAGATAAAAGGGGACTGGAGAGATAGCTCAACAGGTAAGAGCACTGGCTATTCTTGCAGAGGGCCCAAGTTCAATTCCCAGCACCCACATAGCAGCTCACGAGCATCTGAACTCCAAATCTAGGGGGGGGGATATGATACCCTCCTCTAACATATGAGCGTACCAAGCACACACATGGTGCATCTGCATCTATGCAGGCAAAACACTCACACACATAAAAATAAATATAAAAAATAATAAATCGTTGGATGACAACATTAGATACTCACCACTGCAAACTGATCTGCAGATCCCACCCCACCCACCTTCAGGGAGCAGAGCCACCTCCTCAGGATACACTCTAGTTTAAGATTGTGCCCAGGACCCCACAGAGTCCACAGGGGCTTATTAGGAAACAGTAGGCTCCCCTCTCCTCTTGTTTACATATGGCTGGAATAATAAAGCTTAAAGATAAATGTCTATCTGATCTAAAAGTCACAGCAGAACCATCTGTGTGTACAAAGGGACTCATTTTGTCTGATACTTGGACATGGGCAAAGGGGTACCAGAAAAAGGCCAAGGAGGGTGTGGCCGTCCACCACTGGCGGTTCACTAGGGTACAAACCAGTTGGGGCTGGTGGAATTGGCATCTAGACTTGTACAAATCTCTGTCTCCTCCTCTCAGCTATTTTCCAGAGAGGCTGTGAGACACAACAGGAAACCAGAAGAAACGGGTTGTGTTTGGTGGGCTATTTAATCAACAACCGCACTGGCAATGGAGACTTGTTCTTCAGCTGTGCAGTGACCCCCTCACTGCTGCCCCTGTGTGCACCAACAGCTCTGCACACCTCACAGGAAAAAGGAGCATTACATACACTTGTCATCAGGGGTCTTCTCTGGTGACAACCTAAGGACCCAGCACACTGCTTCTCTCACGGAGAAAATACAGAGGCCTGGGAGAATAGGTCACAGTTGCTGTTTAGATCCTGAGTTCCCACCAGATCCAGACAGAGCCTCGTCCTCGGGGTTCAGAGGACCAAGCAGGAATCTGCTGCTCGGGCCCCACATGCCTGTGTGCTTTCAGACCAAGGGCAGCAACAGACGACACCTCCACTCGGAGGAACACTCGGCACATTGACAAGCAAATGCGATCATAAGCCAACTACCTACTGCTGATGTAATACTAAGAACAAGTCGGAAGTGTGGGGTGAGACTCAGCAGCGGGGCACGTGCCCAGGATGCGTGAGGCCCTGGGTTCATCCCCCAGCAGTGAAGGGGGAAAAAAGGAGGGGGGGCATGAGGCATGCCTTGAGAGGCATCAAGGAAGCAGGGCAGGACACGCTGAACAAGATCTGAAGAGACAGATGGGAAAGGCAAACATGTGAGGCGAAGGAATATAAAAAGACGCGGAGGGGCAGAGACACCAGGCTCACAGACCATGCCAGAACAGAATGATCTTAAAGGGCCGGACACAGGCAGGCAGGCAGGCAGGGCCGTGAAGGAACAGCAGGTAGCAGGAAATCAACTCCAGAACCCAAAGACCGAGGAGGAAAATGAACACTTAACTGGGTCACTACTACTTAAGGGACAAGGGCTCAGGCTGGGCAGGTGCTGGGGCTGAGACACAGTGGGGACAAACTGCACGATCCACAGGCACAATCTTCAGGGTGTCTGAACTTGGCATCCAGGAGGAGGCTCTGTGGCAAGCAGTACCACCAGGGACAGAGAAACAGACGTGTGGAAAAAGGGGGAGGGAGGCCAGGGCAGGAGCAGGACTAGTCAGCTGGGAGTGTTAGGAGGGCACAAGTATCAGACCCTTCCACCACACATCTCAACTGTCCAAAGGGACCGTTGTCCTTGACAGAAAAAACACCAGCGCTCTCACGCCATGACCTCTCCAGAGCTCCCTCTCACATATCCAGCCAGAATGTCTTTAACCCTGGGGGAGGGGAGTGGTGTACCTCAAAGTCTTTGTCTCACTTCTGAGTCAGGGTCTCCCTCTGCAGCCCAGCCAGGCTGAACTTGGGATTCTCTAGCTATCACAGGCACTGCTCTGCCTGGCTGGCTGAGCTGTAAAACTTGTGTTTTGTCCTAGAATTTTCAAAATGAAACACTGCTACCCTAGTATTTCAACTTTTGCCTGGTCCTGACCCCTGATCTGTGGCATGCACCAGGTACCCCCGGGAGACCATAAATCCTTTGTGTAGGCCAAGGAGCTGAAGCAAGAAGGACAAGCCACACCAGGAAATGTGTCTGGCTGAAACCTGAAGACGTGGACACCATCATGGCCCAGAACCTTCACAAAGTATGTTGGAATGTGCATTAGTAGGAACTCGGGTGATGAAAGGAACATTGGCCTGAGAATCTCATCCCCCACTAAGTCCCCTCACACACCTCAGAATGTCACAAATGATTGCTCAAAACCGTCACTTCAATTGTTTGCTTAAATGCCATATTTTAATTCAAATGAGCTAATGAAAGCTTAACAAGATTTTTTTTTAAATGTTGCTGACACTCAAGCCAATAATGAACTTTCATTAATTTAACAGAAATGCAATTAAAATATGTGATTCCTGGGTTGGTTATTTAGCTCAGTGGTAGAGCGCTTGCCTAGCAAGCACAAGGCCCTGGGTTCGATCCTCAGCTAAAAAAAAAAAAAAAAAAGTGATTCCTGTCTGTACTCAGCAATGTTCACCTGAAGATTTTCTGCACTCCGAAATCACAAACCCTGGCTTCATAGAACAAAGTGTAACTGGAATGGTTCCTTCTCCTCCCCCTCCACGGATGAGCCACAGTGGGATGCTCAGGGCCACTGGGCTACATATAATACACTACTGTCTGCCTTAATAAAAATAAATAAATAGCCGGACATGGTGGCACACACTTTTAATTCTAGCACTTGGAAGGCAGAGGCAGGCGGATATTTGAGTTCCAGGCCAACCTGGTCTACAGAGTGAGTTCCAAGACAGCCAGAGCTGTTACACGGAGAAACCCTGCTGGGGAAAAGCCAATAATAATAATAATAATAATAATAATAATAATAATAATAATAACAACAACAACAACAATAAATAAATAAATAAAACAAAGTAAATGCTGAGGCTCTTATGCCTCAAAAGCACAGTCAGGAAAGGGCGGGTGATGCTGTACCAAACTGGACAACAGACAATCCCAGTTCTGGGAGGAGGAAGGAAATGTATTTTATTTTCAGATCTACGAAAAAAACTAACAATCCAAGAGGAAGTTACCCATTGCCAAAAACAAAAGTAGTTTACAAGTGGCTTGTTTTTAAAAACTGGGGGAGGCTTTGAATTTGAATTTATGCAAAAGTCATGCATAAAATTTGCAAAGCAAACTTCCTAATTTTGAAGACAGTAAAGGAAATCAGGAAGTC
The DNA here is from genome assembly GCF_903995425.1 of Onychomys torridus. NCBI lineage: Eukaryota > Metazoa > Chordata > Mammalia > Rodentia > Cricetidae > Onychomys > Onychomys torridus. The sequence goes on along the minus strand of NC_050450.1, from coordinate 104,928,469 downwards.
TGAACACTAAGCAATCCATACACCATTTTAGGAAATCCAGGGTAGGAAGAGGCTAGCTAACCTCTGCTTCTGATCACAGACTCAATGCAAGATTTTTGAAAAAAACAAAAACAAGAAAAAAAAACTATTTTTTTACATTTCCTAGGGAAGGGGTAGTATTCGTGCCAGAGTGCAGGTGTGGTGGTCAGCAGACAGCTCATGAGTTCTCCCTTCCCGCCATGTGGGTCAGCCTCACAGCCCAGCCACTTCACCAGCCCACACAAAGCTTTTTAAAACACCAAGTTTTGGCAAACATAACCTGCCAGCCCCATCCTGGTGCCTCTCCACACAGGGACTGCCCCATGCCTCCTCCCTGACTTCAGCCGCCTTGCAGACTGAACCTGGACACCCCAGCCTCAGCCCAAGAGGAGGATGGGTCCTGTCTTCTGTCTCTCTGTCTCTCTGTTTCTGTCTCTCTCTCTCTGCCTCTCTCTCTCTGTCTCTCTCTCTCTCTCTCTCTCTCTCTCTCTCTCTCTCTCTCTCTCTCTCTCTCTCTCTCTCTCTCTCTCTGTCTCTCTCTCTCTCTCTCTCTCTCTCTCTCTCTCTCTCTCTCTCTCTCTCTCTCTCTCTCTCTCTCTCTCTCTCAAATGTGAAGTAGGAAATGGGACAGGAACTGGCTCCACCAAACTGAAGCTGCAACAAGAAATGCCAGAGATGAACTGGACCCCAAGGCTGTGGCCAGCTCAGCAGGCCCCAAGGGAGGAAGAGGGAGGAAGTAAAGTAGTGGGTGGTGGGACACAGGGTCCCATGTAGAGAAGCTCCAGGGGCAGCTAACTGCTGCCAAGAGCCACCCTCCACCACCAGACTCCAGCCTGTCCCAGTAGGAATTCCTGAACATCTGTGTGATTCCTATCACATAAAGTATGTCCTTTAACAAAACTCCTTTCAAGACGGCTGGAGGGGTGGGGTGGGGACGGGAGGTGAGGGGATGGGGAGGTGAGGCTTGCCCCATACAATCAAAAGCCAAGCCAGCATGCAAACAGAAAAGCATCTTTCTCACAAATCATTCACATAAAATATTTAGGGGAAATACAAAACTATTTTTAGGATACAAAGCTCCCTACCCATAATAACAACCAAGGCTCACACCTGACAAAGAAGCTGTACAAGGAGCTGTCTGTGGTAAAGGATGCAAACGTCCTGTCCTGTTGTTAAAACTGACTAAACTGCACAGCTGCATGAGGCCTTTTTCAGGGTACACAAATAATACTTCAATCAGGGAAAAGAAGCAAGCCATGTTCCCTTGAGAAGATTTGAGTTTGTATTTTGCTTTTCAAGACCATAGCTCTAACTAATATCAAAGCATATGCTGAGTAGATGCTCCAAGGACAGGAACGCCTGAGCTCTTGCAGACACAGGTAACAGCGCCCGGGGGTAGGAGGAAGGCAGCAGCCAGAGTTAACGGTGCACAGCTATAGTCCCCAGCACTTGGGAGCCCAAGGCAGAAAGATCTCCAGTTCCAGACCAGCCTGGGGTACTCATTCGGACAGGATGGGCACGGGGCCCCAAATGCAGCAGCGCTCATCTCGCTGCTGGGCTGTGCATGTTCTGAGCTTGGTTCCAGGGCCACAGGTGCATCTCGTAATGTATAATTCTCATGACAGACGCACTCGCCTGAGTATGTCATAGATTTCCATAGGGGCCTCACACCTTAACAGTAAGGCAAAAGAAATGACAAGCACCACTCTGCAGTAATCTACAAGGGACTGAAAAGGGTGCTTGGCTTTTTTGTACTCCAGTAAAATGCTTGTCAGCCCAATTCTGACAGATAACAAAATAAACACTTTAACCACGCCATTTGTGGAATCTGGGTTTGAATCATGGATTTACTATTTGGTGGAAAAACTTACTGAACAGTGCTGCTCATTAACGCAGGGAAGACTCCAACGTACAATACTCAGTCCTGAGACCAATGGAGGTGACTTCCCTCAGGACCAAATTCTCACCGAAACAAGCATCTCAAGGGAGAAACCGCACTGCACTCCCTGTCCGCAGCTACTTGAACAAAGAAAACCAGAAAATCCACAGGAAGTGCTGGGTCAGGGTCCCACTTCTGTGTTCTCCAGCGGAGAATGATGCAAGCGCACACATCACCCCAGAAACATTGCAAAAACACAAACATACAGATTTGCAGTTTCAGAGGCTTGTATTTTAACAAACCTCAGAGTCTGGACACAATCACAATCACAAACCAGCAGAGCAAGAGAAGCAATGAAACAGTGAGCATTGTTTGCAGATCATCCAAGTTTAATCTCAAAAAGAAGCCGGAGCGAACTGAAATGTGGAGTACTTACAGCCATAATTAACTCAAAGGGGTGTTTATACACCCTCACTGGGGACTGGTATTTTTGCACCATGGTTGTAATTTAATAGCAATCTTCTTACTCCTGAAAAACAAAAATATGTATAATAAATAACCACATTACAGAAAAAAGTGAGTCTGAATTCACGTATCATGCCATATCCTAAAGAGACCACCACAGGTCATAATCCCAAGCACACACACACACACAAAAGGAAGATGATATGCCAAAATATTCTGACGGGGAAAGTAAGTAGGCATTAAGAAAACACAAAGGAGGCCCACATGGATGGAGCCACGCTGGCCCTAAGGGGGCCCTCTGCCCCTACATCAGCATCCCTGGGTCAGGAATTCTAGTCCTCCACAGCAATGAAGTCCTAGGATTCAATTACTCTATTTTCTCTTGAACAACTTCCATAAGGAGTCAAGCAAAAATAGTAACATGTTAAGACATAAACTCTGGGGACGACATGGAGATGGGGAACCGGACACTGATGGGGCTGCTGTTTCTCAAATTATCGAACACTCAAGAGCTGGACACTCAAGAGCTGGCGTCAAAGGGAACTTTGTTGCCCCCTGTTTTCTAACTGAATGCTCCAATTTCAAAGACTGGCTGGCTACAAATGGCAGGGGAGCAGCCCAGCTTCTTCTGAAGGGGCTCCAAAAACCTCCAGTCTCCTGCAGCTGTGATCCTGCAAAGTAATCAATTACATGCTTAAGCCTGAGGTCAAGGAACCCTCCTTTGCATACATAATCACTCTAGTGCCCCCAAGGGTGGCTTTCTCTGCAAACACCCTTGTGTACAGAGTCATCTGGTACGTTTTGGCCACCTACTTAAAAGAGAGGGAAAAAAAACAAAGGAAAAAAAGAACCCAATGAGCCCACCAGTCCTGCTGAGGTTCAAACAGTAAGGATGTTATATTATCTGAATATGGTGAAAAGACATTCAAAAGTTCAAATATCGAGTATCTAACCACCCCAAATTCCAGCTGTTAAAAAACAAACAACAAGCCGAGCGGTCGAGGCGCACGCCTTTAATCCCAGCACTCCGGAGGCAGAGGCAGGCCGATCTCTGTGAGTTCGAGGCCAGCCTGATCTACAGAGAGATCCAGGGCAGGCACCAAAACTACACAGAGAAACCCTGACTCGAAAAAACCAAACCAAACCAACAAACAAACAACAACTCTATACCGATATATTTCAGAGAATTGCAATCTATATCGCTGCACTTCTACCATGTTTACATGCTTTAAACAGCGCTGGAACTTTCTCTGTTATGTTGGCGTGGCGTAGCACTCAGAAGGAGCAGGCTATGCTGAAAAGCCACCCTCCAACAGTTGGAAAACTACAAAGGCTAGTAACTCTGGGTGACCTCAAGCATGCCATTCGCCGTTCCAGATTCCATCTCTGTGAGATGATCTTACACTCCCAGCTTTCAAACCATGAGGCCGTGAACCTAACTCCTCAGTTCTCCTCCAAACTCAAGCCTTCATTAATCTTGATTCCAGCGCTGACGCGTCCTGGAGCGCGGAGACCGCGTTCCATTCACTCTCGTAAACCTTACAATGCTGGTGCTCGGTGGGGAATCCAATAATCGTTTACGTTTTTTCAACTGAGAAATTAGTTCTCAGGTATCTCCCAAATAAAAGGAGAAAGATTACCAGGTTCTGACGGATAGGAGAGGATGCAAGCACTACGTGATGCCTGGATTAAGAAACTCTTACCCCAAAGTGACTACACGGAAGGACCAGCTTGCTCGCCAGCTCCCTGAACTCGGGCTGGTTCTCGGCTTTGGGGGCCTGATCCAGATCCACTCCCTGCGCGGGCATCCGGAGTGACCACCGCCAAATGGCACCAGAGGCCGGGGCTGCCTCTATTGCATGATAATTGGTGTTTGAAAATCAGCCCAGGGTCGGCCCCGGGGGAGCGCCTCCTTGCAGGCCGGGGCTGGACGGAGGGGGCGGGCCGGATGGGGGCGGCGGCGGCGGCGGGGCCCGAGGCGGCTCTGCCGTCTCCGAGAGGACGAGCGCCCGCGGCCGCCGCGGCAGTGGGACCCTGCCGGGGGCGGGGACCCGGGCACGCTCCTAGTCCTCCACGACGACGCGCGCTTACCTCTTGTCAAAAGGACCGGGTTGGGGACGCGGGGAGGCGGGATGCGTTCATGCCGGCGGCTCCGCGGGGAGAGAGCCGTGCCACAGGCTCGGCTGCCGCCGCTCGACCGCCGGTTCCGGGGACGGGGGACGGGGAGGGAGCGCCGAGGGGCGCGGCGAGGGCTCGAGTGGTTGTTACGGGTGACGGGGAGGGAGGGGCGAGCCCCGGAAGGGGTGCGCGTGCGCACACCAGGCCGAGGGGCGGAGGAGGGAGCGGGAGGCGGTTGCTAGGGAGGGGGAGGGGCGACCGCCCGGCTGGGGCCGAACTGCGCCGGCGCGAGTTCCCGATCTGCGCGTGCGTAGGAGGAGCTCAAGAAAGTAGCCTGCCCTGTCGCGAAGACTCAGAGGCTCCTCCTCTTTGCGTCATGGGGAGGGGAGGGGCGATAGCGGTGGGCGGGACTTCGCAATTGTCCGCCACCGACCACATGGAAAATTCGAATGCGAACACCGGCTGGGGTCCCTCCGCGGAGCCGGCACTGGGACTTCTGAGGGTCGTCCCCCGAAGCCGGCCCTCCAGCTTGGATACTTTGCGCCTGCGCCGTCCAGAGCTTCCCCAAGTGCTTCCTTTTTTTTCTTGTCCGTTCTGAAAGCATCCTTTACCCCGTTCGTGCTCTGAACGCACTCTGGCCTAGATGGAGCAGACCGGGCGGGGAGGAGCAGGGTGGAACCCAAGCACCCTTGTCAGCACGTCCAGAAGTGCGGGGCTGTGGGATGGAGCTAAGGCGAGGGGCCTCGGTGGGATGCTAGGTGTGCCTTGCTTTTCAGCGTCTCCAACTTTAAAACTTAAGAGCGACACACAGGGACATTTAGGGGTCCTGAAGAGACACCTGTGACTATAAGCAGACGCCTGGCGCGTCCACCCACACTACAAAGCTGGTTTTAGAAGCAACACACAATTTCTCCATCAATGTCCCTGTTGTTCCGTTCACATTAGTCACCCCCGGCGGTTGTCTTTGCACAGAAGAGTTCGGGAGTTTCCTTCAGGGACTGTTTACCCACCACACAAGCATATCATTCATTGCTCGACCACACTATTTTCCAGCTCAAACCATCATTTTCCAGCTTTGCTACCCACGTTGCTCAGACTGGATGGTGACACGTACTCGTGTAGAGATCACATTCACCTTTAAAAGGTCCTTTTGCAAGAGACAGATCGGTAAGATGAGCCCCTTGGTAGGAGCGAATGTGGCGCCTATAGAGATGGCTTTGTCCAGAGTCCACCGTTGGACTAACCTACAGATGCAAACACAGATTTACAGGAAATAGAGACTAAAGGGTGGTGCTAAATGACACCATGAAGACCAGTCTGAAAAGTGCAGACCTTAGGGCTACAAAACAAACATTCTTTATCGAATAATTTCTAAAGAAAGAGGAAGGGAATCTAATTGACAGATTAAGAGGAATTGGAAAACTCACTAAGCCAGACAATTATGCTCTTAACTGCACTGACTCCTCTTCCAGAGGACATGGATTTGATTCCCAGTACCTATATGGCTGCTCATAACCGTCTGTAACTCCAGTCCCAAGAGATCTAATGCCCCTTTCTGTCCTCCTCCGGTACTGCATGCCTGTGGTGCACAAGCATAACACAGGCAAAAACATCCATGTACATAAAAAGAAATGAAAAAAATTTTTTAAAAATAAGAGAAAAAGACGCCTCCAGGGGTACACGCTGAAATATTTTGATCTGAAATTATATAATACCTAGGAGTATGTACAAAATAATCCAGAGGAAGAAAGGGAAGGATAAGAACATGATTAAAATAAGAGTGGTCCTCAACTGGGCCGTGGCCCACGCCTTTAATCCCAGCACTCAGGAGGCAGAGCCAGGCGGATTTCTGTGAGTTCGAGGCCAGCCTGGGCTACAGAGTGAGTTCCAGGACAGGCTCCAAAGCTACAGAGAAACCCTGTGGGGGGTGGGGAGTAGGGGGATTGGTGCTCAACAGGCAACAGGCGTGGTGGTGCATGCTTTTAATCCCATTATCAGGCAGAAGCAGGTGGGTCCCTTGTCTACATAGCAAGTTCCAGGCCAGCCAAGGCTACATAGTGAGACCCTGTCTCAAAAACAAAACAAAACACCAAACAACAACAAAAACTGCTGAGCCATCTCACCAGACTCTACTAAAGTAACAATTTAAAATGAAAACATTTGTTTAGATGTATAACATGGTATATTTGAGAGAAGGTGTGGCTCAGTTTGTGTTTGTTTGCTTTGTGGCACTGATGTTTAACCTAAGTTTCACATACACCAAGCAAACAGTTTGCCATTTACCTGACACACCCAGCCCATTTGAGTATTTTGAAATCCATGTTATTGATCAGGTGCCAAAACTCTACCAGGACCTGATAAATGGCTCTGGGGCTTGTGATTTTCTGCATGTGAGCACAGAGTTCTCACTCCCTGTCCACAGTGAGAAGGACAAAGGTGACTGGCTCTAGGAAGGAGGGAAGCCTGCTGTGACCCCATTTGGCTGCCCATGACCAAAAGCCAACAGCAAAAGTGTTGTGATCAGAGACACTGATGTCTCCGCTTGGATGAATGAGGCCCAGAGCCGGCAAGGCATCTGACACTGTGACCAGTCAACACCTCAGATGACTGCCTGAGTAACCTGATGAACCAAAGCAAAGGCAGTTAAACCTCCTGAGCACCTGTAGCCAGTCACACCATCCAGGTGCCTGGGTGGGAGGGAGGGTTTCAGGTTTGAGGCTCTCAACTCACTCAAGGCATAGCTCATGGCTGGGATTGAATGGACTGGGCTGAGTTTGTGATACAGTGCTTAAGCCACGGACACAATCAGATCTTGAGTCTTGCTGAATGACAGTGAAAACAGTTGTTTAGCGAGTTAACTGCCCAGGACAGCAGACTGATGTCCTGGGGGTGGGGGTGGGGGACAACCCACCATTGTAGCCAGAAGTTTCTCCAGTCCTACTGAGCCCTGGGGTCCCACAGCCGCTTATAAAATAATCACTCAGAGGCTTATATTAATTGCCAACTGTATGGCCAATGGCTTAAGTTTCTTGCTAGCTAGCTCTATCACCTTAGATTAACCCATTGTAGCTGAAGTTTTCCTGTGCCTAAGCCTGCCTCACCAGCCAGTCCCGCAGCCACTCAGACCCAAGTAAACACACAGAGACTTATATTAATTAAACTGCTTGGCCATTAGCTCAGGCCTACCACTGACTAGTTCTTATACTTAAACTCAGCCCATTTCTGTTAATCTCTATGTCGCCACGTTTTCCGTGGCTTTACCTGTTGCCATTACATGCTGCTCCCTGGACAGCAGCCTGGCATCTCTTCCTCCGCCTTACTGTTCCCACAATTCTCTTCTCTGTTTGTCCTGCCTTGCTACTGGCCAATCAGCATTCTATTTATACAGAGAGATATCCACAGCACTTCTCCAACCCCTTTTTTTAAAGGAAGGTTTTAACTTTAACATAGTAAAATTACATATAACAAAACAATTATCAAGCAAGAATTATTGTTATAATATCTAGTCTATTTGTATTTGGCAAAATTAATGAAGATATTCTCTCTATCCTATATTTGTGAGTCTAAGGTTTCATAAACTGTATGGCCAGTGGCTTAAGTTTCTTGCTAGCTAGCTCTATCATCTAATTAACTCATTTCTATTAATCTGTGTTTTGCCACATGGCTGTGGGGTTACCAGTCTATTGGCATGTTGCTCCTTGGGTGGTAAGCTGGTGTCTCTTCCCGCCTCTGCCTTTCTTCTTCCTGTCTCTCTCTTGGATTTCCTGCCTGGCTATAACCTGACTTGCTATAGGCCAGAGCAGCTTCTTTATTAACCAATCATAGCAATGCATATTCACAGCATACAGAAAGACCATCCCATAGCACACCATTTTTGCCAAAATAAGAATCCCATGCTAGAATGAATTCTACATGAATCTTGTGAGGTCAACACTGACTCTCATAACATTAAGCAACAAGAATTCCCACAATAAAAAATGGTAAGTCATGTTGGCACAAGAAGACTTAGGTCTCAGTCCTGAGGATTATGCCATGTGAATGCAAGTGTCTCGTTGGAAATGGATTAGGGACATCAGTCCCCACTGTCTTGCTGCATGCCATCATGACAAGGAATCTTCCATGTCCAAGTAGCCAACAGGAGGAAGAGCTAAAATCAAACATCCTGTCTTGAAATGTACTTTCTTGGTGGGAGGCTTCCCTTATATCCACGGCCAGAGTTTATTCACATGAACACACTTAACTGGAAGGAAGGATACATAACCTACATTCCATTTTGCTATATATCAGGATAAAACTTAATAGTTCTGTTATCTAGAAAGAGCAGAGGATGGATGCTGAAGGCAACCAGTAGTCTCTGGTTAACGATGAAAGCAACTAGTCTGGTTGAGTTTGAATGTGTGCTTGAAAATGTTTGCTACAAAAGGAAGGAAGGGCTAGGCTGTAGCTCAGGTGTAGAGCACCTGCCCAGCCTTAGGTTCCATCCCTAGCATTGCATAAGCTGGATGTGGTGGCACATGTCTGTGTGGGAGGTGGAGACAGGAAGATCGGAAGTTCAAGGATATCCTTAGCTACATACCAAGTTCGGGGCCAACTTGGTCTACCTAAGACATTTTCAGAAAGAGAAAGAAAGAGAGGAAGAGAGAGAAATATGTCATAGGAGAACTAGACGGTGGAAACATGCTTGGGAGCTGAGAGAGGTCTCACAGAGGGGACATGATGAAGCAGGATTATCCAAGGACAAGATGAAGTCAGTGATAGGATTATTTAATCCCTAAGAGCATATACGCGCACACATGAGTGTAGTTTAGTGTTTTACTCTTTGTTCTTTGGGGGCCTGCCACCCAGCTCCCAAATAAATCACACGGAGGCTTATTCTTCCTTATGAATGCCCGGCCTTAGCTTGGCTTATTTGTAGCCTACTTTTCTTAACTAATTGTCCATCTACCTTTTGCTTCTGGATTTTTATCTTTCTTTATTCTCTATACCTTTCTTTACTTCTTACTCCATGGCTTGCTGTGTAGCTGGGTGGCTGGCCACTGACATCCTCCTCTCCTTCTCTTGCTTCTTGATCTCTTCTTTCCAGATTTCTCCTCCTATTTATACTCTCTGCCTGCCAGCCCCACCTATCCTTTCTCCTGCCTTACTATTGGCCATTCAGCTCTTTATTAGACCAATCAGGTGTTTTAGACAAAGTAACACAGCTTTACACAATTAAACAAATGCAATATAAAAGAATGCAACACATCTTTGCATCATTAAACAAATGTTCCACAGGATAAACAAATGTAACACATCTTAAAATAGTACTCCACAACACAAGAGCACACAGAGGCAAAGAGAAGGCCAAGGGCAGAATTCTGGATTTGGGAGACTGAGGCAGGAAGATCTCTGTGAATTGTAGACTAGCTTGTTCTACATATCGAGTTCCACAACAGCTAAGACTACATAGAAAGAACATCTCAATACAAACAACAAAAAGGAATTGGCTCATGGGGCCTGGAGAGACTGCTCAGTGCTTAAGAGTACCTCCTGCTCCTGCAGAAGATGAGGATGGTTCCCCTGGGGATCTAAGGCCTTTGGCCTCCATGGGCACCTGCACACATGTGCACATACTCACACAGAGATACACATAACTAAAAAAATAAAATAAACCTTTAGAGAAAGAGAAAGTTGGGGTTGGATCATGGATAAGAACCAGGGAAGAGGCTGGTAAGCAGCAGGACAGAAAACAGGAGAGAATGGCAGTGTCCTGGTCACAGAGGAGGAGTTGAAAGTCATGTGTCCTCACCGGAGCCAAAGCCCAAATGCTGCTCAGAATAGGAGAGAATTCTCAGGACTGGCCACCACAGGATCATGTATCCTTAGTAGTACAGAATTCATTGGGACTCAGGGGCAGAAGACAGACCTCAGTAGGCTGCAGAGGGAATGGGGATCAGGATAGGATGCAAAGTCATGTGACAAAACTTCATCTTCTTACGAAAACAAAACCAGAAAAGAACCACCCAAACAGTCCATGGGTTGCCAGGGTTGCTCAAGTGGTACTTCTCCTTTCTTTAGATTCCGAGTCAGTGATGTCACCTGTGGGCTGACAAGGGCGGGGTTAATGCTGTGTAAGTCCCTCAGGTAGCCAACCCAGGGAGAGCGGCTGCTTCTGTGCTGTCGTCCGTCTGTACATGCCTCGCCTCTTCCTCTCCCCAGAGTTTTGGCATCATGAGAGATTTCCTAAACACCTCAGAGGTCCCAGTGGACACTGTGTCAGGCCCTATCTGACAGGTGTCCATGGGACAAAGGCTGAGAAGACCCAAGTCACACCAACCATAGCAAGGAACACAGCTTGCTCCTTTGGGCTGCTGGGTTGAGCTAACCCCTTTCCCAACAGAAGCCTGAGTGTGAGGCTATCATTCCTTGGCTCTTCTGGCTCATAGCCTGGATCAACAGCCCATACATACCTTCATGGGCCTTAACATCAAAGTACCATGGCAAGTGACACCTTCCCCAACCAGAGGTAAGGATGCTGGTTTCTAGACCACCATCTTCTCCATGTGCCTCATTAGGAATCCTCTCAACAAAAGCATAAGGAGTTGGTGTACTGGAGGTTGTGATTAGGGGTAGGTCACCCAGGAAACACACTAGGTCAATCCCCAGAGCCCAACCTCTTCACAGCCCAAAGAATGAGATAAGCATGAACAATTCCATGTTGGGTTGCTAAGGATCAAGAACACATGATGATCGCAGCTTCTCAGAGAGGCCTGGATAATCATTGTCCACTCTGGCATCATTACACACAGGACCAACATTTGTGCTGATTGTGGACTCACTTCTAGAAGAGCCCCTGTTCCCACCTGGTGATACAGGAGTTAAAGGAAGCCTTGCAAGGCATGACAGAGTCTTGACATGGGCCATCTGGCAAGGTTTCCAGCCTGGAAAAATACTGTGAATGTAGCTTCCCTACCCTACAGGCCCAGTTTCCTAATTGAGCCCTGGCAACCACCCCGCGGCCTTGAGGTAATGCCTTGCATCACTCCCAAACTGCAAAGTCTTCGGGCCAAGAAGCCAGATCTGCAAAAGGCATCATCCAGCCTCACATAGTTTTAAAATATTTTCATTTTGGTCTAAAGAGGCAAAGCGTTTGTATTGAGTTTTCTCCATCTATGCCATCCTTTCTCAGGGCAGCCCTCGAATTGCAAGCAGGAGTCTGTCTCAAAAGTACTGATGTACCGACTCTCTTGCTCAAAGCAATGCTGAGCAGGAAAAGCAGTTCACACTTCACAGCTGCCCTCCGTGACCCTCTATGAATTCTGTCCCTAACTGTCCTTCATTCAGAATAACTTCATCTCTACTCATCTGTTCCTTTATTCAGTCCTTTGTTCATTCAGCAAACCTACCTTCCAAAGCTAAGCACTGGAGATGACAGATGTGACGAGTGCTCAGCCAGGCACAATGAGGCACATCTGTGATCTGTGCTCTGGAGCCGAGAGGGAAAGCTCATGGAAGACAAGCCTGTTCTACACAGAAAACTCCAGGCCAGCCAGGGATAAAACCTCTCTCAAAAAAACAAGCAGACAGGGTTTGGGGATTTAGCTCAGTGGTAGAGCGCTTGCCTAGCAAGCACAAGGCTCTGGGTTCGATCCTCAGCTCAAAAAAAAAAAAAAAAAAAAGAGTTAAAAACAGGCAGACAGGCCAGGCGTGGTGGTAGATGCCTTTAATCCCCGCACTCGGGAAGCAGAGGCAGGCGGATCTTTGTGAGTTCAAGGCCAGCCTGGTCTCCAAAGCGAGTTCCAGAAAAGGCGCAAAGCTACACAGAGAAACCCTGTCTCGAAAAACCAAAAACAAGCAAGCAGATAAACATAAAATGAAGGAGAAGGAAAGAAAGGAGGGTTTCATAAGAGCGGATTTGGGGAGCTCATCAGGAAATGGCCCTTAGTTTGACCCTCAGGAAAATAAAAATAAAATAAAAGCAGCTTTTCCTTCAAGGTGTTCAGCCTTTGTCCTAGGACAGACACTCAGTTGAACCTTAGCCTGGCCATTTCTGCCACAGCCCTTGGCTACTCCCTCTCCCTGGAAACCCTTTCTAGCGCCTCTTCCGGTTGGCCCACTAGCCTTGCACTCCCAGAAGGTGTGCAGACTGTCAAAAAGCTGGGTCTGTCTCTTCCAAGAAGTTGCAAGTTGCCTGTGGGTGACTAGCAGAGCACCACAGGCCACATACAATTTCAGTCCACGTCATCTGAGGCTCATGCCATGGCCAGGCTCCTATGCGTTGCCCTGGAAAGGTTCCCTACTCGAAGTCTGGCTTCTAGAGAATAATGATACTCATTCATTTCATACTGACCTGGGTGGGGCCTTGGCTGGGCCTGTGAAGGCCACAGCAGCTTTTAGGGATTTTCTCCTCCAGAGGAAAAAAGAAGAAAAAAACTTTGAATGAAATGTTGATGTAATTTGGTGTCACAAAGTGTATCTCATTGTGTTTGTGGGGCCGGTGAGGAGAACCGACAGGTAAAGCACTCACAGCCTGGGGACCTGATGTTGGTTCTCAGAACCCACGTAAAGGTAGAAGGAGAAAACCAACCACACAAAGTTGACCTCTGACCTCCTCCATGTGTGCCACAGCATCGCACATCCTCATACAATAATAATAATTAACCTTATTACTTGGTTTGTTTTTTTGAGACAGGGTTTCTCTGTGTAGCCCTTGCTCTCTTGGGTCTCCCTCTGTAGACCAGGCTGGCCTCAAACTCAGAGATTTGCCTGTCTCTGCCTTCTGAGTGCTAGGATTAAAAGCATGTGCCACCACCACCACCAGGTTTATAATTAATTAATTTTAAAAAGAAAGAAAGAAATGGAGATGGCGAGATGGCTCAGTTGGTAAAGGCGTTTGCCAACAACTTGACTTTATGAGTTCAATCCCTAGGACCTACATGGTGGAAGGAGAGAACCAACTCCTACAAGCTGTCCTCTGACCTTTTATATATTTGCAACTATTTTAAGATTTTTATGCATTATTTATTTGTGTGTGTGCTCACCCACGTGTCTTGGTGAGCCTGCGGAGGTAAGAAGACAGTTTGCAGGAGTCAGTTCTTACCTTTCACTGTGTTGGTCTTTGACGTTGACCCTATCCTCAGGTCTTTCAGCAAGCCCTTTACAGACAGAAAAAAAAAAAAAAAACTGTTTTTGTTTTTCAAGACAGGGTTTCTCTGTGTAGCCCTGGCTATCTTGAAACTCGCTCTGTAGATCAGGCTGTCCTGGAACTCATAGCGATCCACCTGCCTCTACCTCCTGAGTGCTGGAATTGGAGGCATGAACCATCATCGCCTGTCCAGAAAAAAATTTTTTTTTCTTTAAGAAAAGAAAACATTTGTATTTTAAAAAATCCCCAAAAACCACTTTGTAAATACTTCCCACAGCCATGCATCCTACAGCTTCTGCCTCCAGAATGTTCTGTACGCAGAGGTTATTATTATCGCCCTGCCGACTGTTCTAGCTGGTTACTAAGAACACCCTCTACATTTAAATAAATCCTTTCTCTGTCTTAAATTTCTTTCAGACAGAAAACAATATGAAAAAATGTTCCAAAACCAGCAAGGGAATGAGATGAAAGGGCCAGCATTTGTGTGTGTGGTTCCCAAATAGACAAGTTGGAGAAAATACAGGGGTTCTGCTCTGTAAACCACTTTCTATTAATTATGCGCCATCTGAACTCAAAGAGGACTTGGCATGCACAAAGACGTTGTTCTCTTGCCTGGCTAGGTACACAGTTTCCCACCTTCTCCAAGGTCAGAAAACTCACCCGACTTTAAAATAGCAAATCACAGTGTCAGAGCCTCTGGTCCAGTGCTAGATGGCCACTAACCTGTGACCACCAATGTCCTGTGGAACATTCATTAGCAGGGGGCTCCACTGTATCCCAGAAATGTATAACCACATTGACGTCAAACCAAGAGCCTTCCTGACCTTCCTCCCTGCCCCCGGGACATGGGCTGCTTTGAACTTCACACAGCAAGCAGCAGCAACTCTGCCACAGAGCCTTAGGAAACACTGTGGTGGTGAACCGGTGTCATCCTGATGCCTGATAGAACCACAAATCTGATGGCTTAGAGTAGCAGAAGTACATTCTCTCCTAAGACGACAGTGGGACCAGCTTCGAAACTGTGGCCAGTTTCTGCTGATCCCACACAATCCCTTGGCAAGTGGCGGCCACGTCACTTCAGTAGCTGTCCCTCTGCCTCTTTTCTCTGATAAGGCCATCAACTGTCTAAACTGTGCCAACATACCTGGCTCCTAAATCCACAGTGATCTTGAGACTGTTGGGTGGCTTCCCAGGTACAGACATTAGGAATTAGACACATCTTTCTTGTGGCCACGATGCTAGAGGGACAGAATATATTTCTGCTTTTCTCTTCCTGTAGCCACCATGATGCAGTGAAGAAGGGCCCTCACCTCAGGGCTGGCCTCCAGTGTAGACATGCACATTCCTACCTGGCTCCTTCTACTGATGCTGTCCAAGCAGCATATGAGGCTGGAGGAAGATCAGGCTGTACTGCTCACCCCTCAGCAGACCCAGAACTCAGAAGGAACCCAGAATAAAGGAACAGTCTTGTTCCTAGTGGCAAAGACCTCTGCTTGTGTCCTGGGCCCTTAGAGGTTTGCCTACCTCACAAGGGTACATGAAGGGCTTGGCTAGAGGACAGCCTCTGAGCAGTTCAGGGCTGCATTAGAGAACCAGCTATGATGCTGAGTCCATGCCACACCTAGGAATACTGAAGACCTGGGAGCTCCGGCTCTCTAGTTCCTGTAGATAATTTGGAACTTTGGAGTTAGTGGGAACTCCCATTGTCCCCATATGACATTCAGATGATTATTATATTCACAATGATCAATGAAGGGTTTTTTTTTCTAAATTTTTATTTTATTTTTCTTAATGTGCTTTTGTTTTATTTTACTTTTTATTTATCTACTTTTTGTTTTTGTTTTTAAGACAATGTTTCTCTGTGTACCCCTGGCTGGCCTGGAACTCACTCTGTAGACTAGGCTGGCCTCCAACTCACAGAGATCCACCTATCTCTGCCTCCTAGTGGTGGGATTAAAGGAATGTGCCACCACTGCCCGGCTCTCCTAATGTCTTCTTTATTTTCTTTCTTTCTTTCTTCCTTTCCTTTTTTTTTTTTTTTTTTTTTTTTTTAAGAAAGGAACTCATGTATACTAGGCTGGCTTTGAACTTACTATGTAGTTGAGATAACCTTGAAATGTCTGATTCTTCTCTTTCTTTCTAAGTACCGGGGCTGCAGGTATGCACTGCCACATCCAGGTTCCTGTAGTGCTAAGAATGGAGCCCAGGAACTATGGATGCTAAGCAAGCACTCTCTCAACTGGGCTACATCCACTAGGGAGATGGAAATAGGATCAGACGCGCAGGGTCATCCTGTCTCAGAAACAACAAACAACCAAAAACAACAACAATCAAATGCATCATCAGGAGCACGGATCCACTACAAGGCATTTACTCACCCACATCTGCCTCTCAAGGCTACAGCTCTGGTCAGGCGTTCACCTGTGGATGACTCCAGCAGAGAAGCCTGAGTCTAAAGTACCTCCTACCAGGGACTCTGCTGTGGAATATTACTTAACTAGGTAAAGATGTGTTTGTTTATTGATGCTGTGAAATAGTACTTTAATTATGCAAAGATGTGTTACATTTGTGTCTCCTGCTTTTGTTTAATTATGGAAAGATGGGTTGCATTTGTTTCACCTTGCCTGCCTAAAGCACCTGATTGGTCTAACAAAAAGCTGAACGGCCAATAGCTAGGCAGGAGAGGGATCGGCAGGGCTGGTGGGCAGAGAGAATAAGTAGGAGAGAAGAAGGAGTAGAGAATGAGGGAGAAAAAGAGGGAGATGCCTGGGGTCAGACAGCTAGACAGAGTAGAACATACAGAAGGAAAGAAAGGTAAAAAGCCCTGAGGCAAAACATAGATGAAGAGAAACAAGTTAAATTATAAGATCTAGTGGGACAAGCCTAAAATAAGGCTGAACATTCATAACCAATATGAAGTCTTTGTGTCATGATTTGGGAGCTGGTTGGTGGCCCCAAAGAAAAGTCTGTTATAGGACTCACTTAGAAGAGAGCATACGACCCAGTTATGTGAGGCACCCAGAACTCTTAGGGAAAAAAAAAACAAAACAAAACAAACAAAATAAAAACCACAAGAAGGACGGTCCCATTGTCACTCTGATTCCTGGACTGCCCAGAGGAACAAAGGACGTCTTTGGTGATGCTGCCACTCCCACTGTGCCCAGGGCCCTCTATCACTAGGCTTCCTGTCATGCAAACCATCAGAGCCCTTAATGTGCAACCCACATGGAGTCTAGATTTTCTGTGCAACCCACTCAGAGTCCAGATTTTCTGTTCTTTGTAGCTAGAAGCAACATGTGTACAGGCTTGTTGTAGAACGTGCTCAAAGCAGAAAGGCAACAAGGAAAGAATAAAGCCGCCCACAGGCTCCCATGCAAGGCCTACTTGCTTCTTTCCCATCTTTTTTAAACAAGGCAATTAGAGAGGCACGAAATGAGATTCTTAAGTACAAAGGCAGCACACACCTACCTTTGCTGGAAAAACAAAACAAGGCACAACTAACACAGCTCCCATGAGCCATCTCAGTGATGGAGTCTCTGCAGCCTGCCCTTGCTCCTGGGAAACCTGCCCAGTCTATCTGTGTTCTAAGGATGTTGGTTAGCAAGTGGCTTAACCTGTTCAGTCACACACGAGTGAACGGTGGCGGCGTCTCCAGTCTGGCTGGGTGTCTGGGCCAGTGGGAAAGCGGCTCCCAAGCCTTTCTGCAGGCAGGCTCAGCCTGTGCAGGGTGGCGGCGAGGAGAGCAGGCTAGGAGCACTGAGGGAGGTCCGGGTCTGAGTCTCCGGGCCACCATCAGGGCCTATGTGGCCTTTGGCCACTCAGTCACTCTGGGTTTGTTCCCTTCCCTGTAACGTAGGAATAGTAAGGTCACTACTACAGCTGTGGAGAGGAAGGGTTGAAAATGATGTACACCATGTGGCCTCAACGAATGGTGGCCATTATCCAAAAACCTTTGCCAACTTCTTCATTGCTTCCTGGACTCTCCCTTCACTTCCAGAAGCCTGTTCTTACTGCCTTCTGATACCTGTGCCCTGTCTGTTGCATGGGGGGTGGGGGGACAGAGGAGGATGGGAGGTGGGGCAGCTGCAGGCAACAGACTTCACTCCAGCTAGCTCAAGCAAGGGGCTGATGATGGAATGCAGAGCTCATCGACTTGTGTACAGGCCCTGAGTGGGCGCCACCACTGACCCGGTCACACTGAGGGACTTTTGGCTTACCCAGGAAGCTGCCCAGCTCTGCCTCAGCACCTCTTCAGGACCCAGCTTCCTGTAACACTGTCCATGCCAGCCCAACTGACTCCCGGTCCCTGCCACCTCCTCACAGGAATATGCTCCACGACAGAGTCTCCTGCAGGAACATGTGATCACTTGACTCTATGCCTCACATTGAATGACCAGCAGGTTTCAGATGTCCGTGCAGGGTAATGCTTATAATAAGAATTTGGTGAGAAGGTCCCAGAACTCTGGGGCAGAAGCTGGGAATGTAGCTCAGTGGTAGAGAATTTGCCTAGCATGCAGGAGGTCCTGTGGTCTCGTCCTCAACAAATAAAATGGACTGGGGAGTGTGGCTCCATCGGTAAAGTGCTTGCAAGAAACCCTGGGTCCATTCTCAACTGCACATGAACCCAGCATGCATGCCTGTGATCCCAGCCCAGGAGGTAGAGGCAGAAAGAGCAGAAAGAAGTCAGAGTCATCCTTGGCTACATATCCAGTTCAAGGACAGCTGGGGGGCCATGAGACCCTGTATCAAAAATAAATAAAATACCTGGGTGCGGTGGCGCACACCTTTAATCCCAGCACTCAGGGGGCAGGGGTGTTCAACAGTCCCTCCCCAGTGGTCCCCTTCTCCAGGACCCTTTGAAGTCCACTCTTCAGGATGTTTTTCAAGATGAATCTCTGATTGATGGCCCTCTAGGCAGGAAAATGAAATGTCCTATGAGGCACATTGTCAGGACAGGCTAATCCGGAGGGAAGGTTAGGCCAAGGTCAGATTCTTCACGTTCCGAGCTGCTGCCTTTTCCTTGGTGTGGGATCAGAACATGTCTGTAGAGCCTTTCATTTCTCAGATCATCTCAGCCTTTGCAGGGGTGGGTGGTGCCTGTAGGTGTAAGCCTGCCAGTTTATGTAATCCAGGATGACGTAGGTAGCAGAAGTATGTGCTGTTGGAACGTAAGGTTTGTTTGGATGAAGACACCATTAGTTGCCTGCAATTATGCTCTGGGTGGTACTTTCCTGTTCACTCAGTTTATATTATGTCATCAAACACCTACTTCTAAAAAAGTCCCAAAAGTGGATAAAAGAATGTTGATTACTGCCATACTTGAGACATGCATGCATTCCGTGTGTGTGTGTGTGTGTGTGTGTGTGTGTGTGTGTGTGTGTGTGTGTGTCAGTGGTACTAAGTGGATGTGGAGATCAGAGGACAAGTTGAAAAACTTGGTTCTCTTCTGTTAGTGCAGGTCCTGTATATTGAAGTTCAGTACTCTGGCTTGGTGGCAAAGCTGAGCCCTCTCGCTGGCCCAGCGCTTGCTTCCTCAGCCACACCTCGTCTATTCTCCCCAGCAACTCCTGACACCTAGGCACTATCCTCTGGGCTAACTTTCTTGTTCGATGCTAAGGATTTGAGACTCATCCTCCCGGCTCCTAAGATCACTGGGTATTCTTCCCATGCATTCGTCCATGACTCCAAAGACAGGTGGCCTCTGGCTTCTCCTGTCTGTCTTGGTGTACATAGCCGTTTGTTCTTTCTGATGAGCTAGATCATGGGGACCCTGCTTGGTAGGTTGGCAAAGCTCAGCCTGCCTTCATCTTGTTGGCAGCAGTGGGATGGTTCTTGGACGGTATTAGCTATTTCTATCCTAGGTAAAGTCCCCTGGGATTAACATGCCAGTCAAAGCCTGCACTCCCTGAATAATATGACAGGCACTGTGGAGCAGTGTGTGTGTGTGTGTGTGTGTGTGTGTGTGTGTGTGTGTGTGTGTGTGTTACATACCAAATATAGGTGGCAGCTTTAGATGGCCAGCTTGTAGGCGTGCCGGCATGCACATTAGTACAATTACCGGAAGGAGGCATAATTATAATCTTGATTTAGGAAGCATGTCTTATCTCGGACTCCATCGGGTCCAAGGCTCTCACTAGGTTGAGTGACATTCCTGAACCTGAAGCTGGAAATGGTCTGAGATTTGGTTGCCTATGTGCTTGGTGGCACCCAGGATCAAATTACATAACAGAAAATGTCCGTTCTCACTGAGAATGTGGGAGGCTCAGAGGACAGTCCCCACGCTGGGTGGAGATTAGAAGCCTTTTTAGTGAGTCACATGCCTACCTCTACCACCCCTTGTAATTAGGGTGACATACAGTCCTCTTGGCATGGAACAGTCTCACTGTATGCCTGTCGACAGAAGCTATTTATTCAGCATATCCCTTTTCCTGTTCTGAGGGACTTGGTTGGATGTACAGTTGAAGCGGACTGATGCCATAGATAACCTTCATGAAGGAGAGAGAGACAAGCTGTGGAGCACTGTGGTGAGAGGGCATCCATGTGATAAAGGGGTCACTGGGGAAAAGACTTACCCCCCTGCCTTGAGCAGCCCCTTGCTGTCCTCATTCTTCACGGCTCTGGGTGCCACATACCTCCTGCCACATGGGCACTGGCATGGCTATCATGAGCCAAAACTGGAAAAATCAGGTTATTCCTGCCATCCAGTTGCCCCGGATGACACACAGTTTTGCTTCCAACTCCCAAGCCTTCAGTTCCTGGTTATGGGCTGAAAGGAACATTAGGATTAGCCTTGTGCAGGATTGGCCAATGTCAGAGCAGCCCTGTCCATAGTGTCTTGCCATGCTGTCCCCTCCTGGTGCCACTGTAAAAAGTCAAACTGTTCTTCCATTCTCCATGGCTTGTCATCTCCAGGGTGAGAATCCTGCGGCCTGAGGGAGGGCTCAGAGCACCATATGAAGCCCTCTCCCCATCCCTGGCAGAATGACTCAGGGGAGGAAGGATTTATTCTGGCTCACTGCTTTGGAGAGTTTGCTGTGCTCAGTTGGCCCTGTGTACTTGGCAGAACACTGTGACAGTGTCCTACAGGGGACCTGCCGTGGTGGACAGGAAGCAGGCCCCTTGGTGGACAGGACCCAGCCCATGGGATGGTGCCAGAGGAGCCCTCCCATCTCAATTAACCCCATGCCCAGAGGTTTATCTGCTAGGTGATGGGAGATCCTGTTAAATTGGCAATCAGCATTAGCTGTCACAGCTGACCTTTCCCCTCTGCTTTCAGACCTCGAGCCCATGAAGTCACACTGCTTACATTCAGGGTGAGTCTTTCCCTATTCTGTGGAAACGTCTCCCACTACAGCTCAGAGGCATGCCTTGTCTTCTAGGTAATTCTAAATCGAGCCAATTTGACAGTGAGATCAACTGTCACACCTTCAAGTCAGGCGCTCTCCCCAGCTCTGCAGTAACCGAAGACTTCCCTTCCCCAGATCTCTCCAGTATTGCTTTCAGAAGGAGATGTCCAGGGTCACTAAGAGGCCAGCTCTTTTGAGCAATTCACTAGTGACAGGCCCACTCCACCATGAAAGTGCTTGTCTTAGGCTTGACCCGAGATGTTCTGTATAACTCATCAGCTCTGCTGAAAGCGACGACTCTCATCAATCAGTCACCCATGCTGCTCGTGAGCTACACAGTGACTTAGCTCCAGGTTGGCCTGGGGTACAGTGAGACCCTGTGTAAAAGAAACCAATAAAGAGAGGCACCCTCACTGCCACACAACAACCACAAACGCACCCATGTCTGTCTGACGAAGGTATCAGCTGGCTCTCTGCAAGTCTTCCAGAGTGTCCCCACATTCAGATGACCTGAAGATCCTTAACCCAGAAAAGTGGGAAAACACAGAAGCCATTAGGTGGATCTCTTTAACAAACGCCAAAAAGGCCGGGCGGTAGTGGCACACGCCTTTAATCCCAGCACTCAGGGAGGCAGAGGTAGGCGATCTCTGTGAGTTCGAGGCCAGCGTGGGCTACACAGAGAAACCCTGTCTTGAAAAAAACAAACCAAACCAAACCAAACAAATGCCAAACAGGATGCTTTGGATCTAATTTTGTAAAGATGGGCTGTAGGGGTAGGGTTTGGAGGTGAGCACGTGTAGTCCCAGCACTCAGGAAGCTGAGGCAAGAGGATTGCTGTGAGTTCCAGGCCAGCCTGGGCTACATAGAGAGACCCTGTAGAAAGAAAGAAAGAAAGAAAGAAAGAAAGAAAGAAAGAAAGAAAGAAAGAAAGAAAGAAAGAAAGAAAGGAAGGAAGGAAGGAAGGAAGGAAGGAAGGAAGGAAGGAAGGATAAAGGTGGAGAGCTGACCTGTGACCTCCACATACAGTAGCATGGACATGAACAGCCTCACACGCACAAAACCACAAACAAAACAAGCTGCTCTTAGGAATGTGACTATCTCAGCAGCTGAACACTTGCTTAGCTTGGTCAAGGCCTGGAATTACACACACACACACACACACACACACACACACACACACACACACACTCCAGATGGGAGAGAGAAATAAACAAATACTCCCTCACTCAACTGGGGTGTGGCTGAGATAGAGTGTGGATGTGGTCCTGGGTCCAAGCCCAGCAACCAAAATTGGAGAAGAGGGAGAGATGGGAAAGGGATAGCCTAGTACCTCATTCCAAAGTTGGCTCACAGCCCAGTCCCCGCTCACATCCGCAGCAGTCCTCGAAGCTGGGTGAGGGACCCACTAGACATCCTGCAAGGCAGGTCCCAGGAGGGATGGAGGCAGGCTGCTGCAGCAGCCTGGGAAATTTCAATATTATTAGAACATCCTGTTGCTGATAAAATAAATAAGTAAACAAATAAATTAATAAAACTAACAGCCCCTCGCTGGACTGGGGGTGTGACCGAGCCAGAGTATGGGCATGGTCCTAAAAACCTATGCCAAAAGGGGGAAGGGTGAATGGGTGAGAGAGGGGAGGGGAAGAGATGGGAGAGAGATCAGGAGGGAGGCAGGAGATGGAGGGAAAAGAATGAGAGAGAGGAGGGAGAGGAAGGGGAAGGAAGGGGAAAGAGACTGGGGAAGACGAGAGAGAAAGACCCCTCCAAGTCTTGGAACAAAAGCCCCAGGTTTCCAGCAGGTCTCTGTCAGTTGTTTACAGACAAGGCTCGGTATGAAAAGGATGGTACAAATCTGAGATCTGGGCTATATACCCCTCGGGGCCCAGGCTGCAGCCGGCTCAGAGCACCAGCATCCTGGTCCTCTCCCACAGCTCCTTAGATCATCCAGATCTAAGGGAGGGGAGCTCCTCCTCCCCGAGGCTGGTTGGGGTCTGGCCAGGCTGCTCTGTAGAGCCCACCACCCCATGCTTCCAGGGATGTGATTTCTTTTTTGTTTTTTGGCAATGGAGCTTAAAGCCTTGGGCATTCTATGCAAGTGCTTTATCAATACACCCCCTCCACACACAAGTCTTGGTGTGGTATTTATTTTAGTAGGCTGTCGAATATCCACGTTCCTTAACCTTCATCACCACACAACAATCTAACTACCAAATGAGCCTTGACAGCCAGGCATATTTAAACACGAATGTTCTTGCTTCTCACTGCCAAGGACTCGGAAGGATTCGGGAAGTGTCTCCCACGACCTCTTCCAGGCTGATTTCGTGCCTTTCCATTTAGGAAACAACAACTTCTTTCCTGGGTTTTGAAAGCCAGAGAACACGCTGCTTTGATTCTGGTGACATCCAGGGACACCTGAGCTGAGAACATCTCTTTCCAGGAGGTGGGCAGCATCAGGAAGGAAGGAGCCATCCAGGATGAAAGCACAGACCCTCCCTTTACCTCCACATGACTGAAAACAAAGGGCTGGTCCCTCAAAGGGCCCAGACCAAATACAGTCACCTACAGGAACGCCCTGGCCCCAGTACAGCTGCCAGGGGTTCTACCCAGAACTTCAAACTGCATACCCACCCACAGTCTGGGGTTACAGAGAAGAGACCTGGGCTAACTTCAGACTGCATACCCACCCACAGCCTGGGGGTACAGAGAAGAGACCTGGGCTCACCAGTGTCTGTGCAAGGTGGGCTGTCAGCCCCTGAAGGAGCAGGAGTCGGGGCAGTTTCTAGACCACACAATTTGGGTGAATGAAGACAGAACAAGAAAAACCTCCCCAGCAGTGAGGAACAGTGAGGAACCGGCTGCTGCCCCTTTCCCACTGTGAGCCCTTGAAAAACACCATCAAGACTGAAGGATGGGTTTGAAGTCTAGAAGAGCAGGCCACGTGGTTACACGATATCCAGGTGCCAAGTGATTAATATTGCAGAAAAGATCTCCACTCTCAGTAGACCTTCCTACTTGCCTGCCTTTGCTCTTTGGATCTGCCCCTGTTCTTAGCAGCCAGCATCTGTCTTGGGGTCCTAAAGGGGCTGGGGAGTACCGAGGGGCACTGGGGAGTACCGAGGGGCACTGGGGAGTACCGAGGAGCACTGGGGAGTACCGAGGGGCACTGGGGAGTACCGAGGGGCACTGGGGAGTACCGAGGGGTACTGGGGAGTACCGAGGGGCACTGGGGAGTACTGAGGGGCACTGGGGAATACTGAGGCATGCTAGAAAGTACTAAGGGCTGTGAGTGGGAGAAAAGTTTGTGCTCCCAGCAGAGGCAGGAACAAACTTCATGACCACTGTGTGTTTAACCGTGGATGGCCAGAGCCTGGAGGATCTCACTCCTGCCTAGAATGGCTTGTCACATACACTCAGCCCGCAGCACTCAGTGTCAGGAAGATGTACTCAGTTTTGCTGATGTTTCTTCTGAACAGCAGTCTTTATGTTTTGGTGTGCATATGAAGGCCAGAGGTCAATTTTGGTTTCTTCCTCTGCCACTGTCCATCTTATCTTTTGAGCCAAGATCTCTCACTGAAACTGGAGCACACAAATTTGGCTAGACTGGCCTGCCAACAAGCCCCGGGAACTTCCCCTAGTGCTGGGATTACAGGTGATGATGTGAGCCAGCGACTCCATTTTGAATTTGAGTCTTGTCTTCTGGGGTCCAGAGTGGAAGCCTAAACAGTGGTCTCCTGTAACTTTTACTGCCCATCTGCCAAAGATGCTTCCTAACCCTTGGAACCCGTGACTCTGGGCACAGGTAAAATTGAGGTTCTTAAGAACTTGCTGTAAGAGAGGGAGACCCTCCTGGGTTATGAGGAGGACCCAGTCAGTCCCACGGTTGTTCTGTCTGTACCTTGACCATGACTCACGGAATCCCAGACTTCCCGCCTTCAAAACTGAAAGGCAGTGCATATATTTACCACCAAATACGTGGTGAGCTGTTACAGTGGGGATAGAGGAGATAGATGATAGAGTGTCTAAAGATGTTTCTTCCTGTTGCCTAGGCTGGCCTTGAACTCACTAGGTAACTGAGGATGACCTTGAACACCAGATCCTCCTCTCTTCACTTCCCAAGCTCTGGGATGGCAAGCCTGTAGCATGGTGTCTTGTTTCCAAGGTGATGTCCCCTGACGTGTAACCCCTGTCTCCAAAGCTCTGGTTTGTCGCTCCTAGGCTTTACAAAAGGGACCGCATAACACATGTACAGTGTTTCCTCTTCTAGAATCCATGTTCAGTGGGGTGAACAGATTGTATGTGTGTTTCTACACACACCACCCAGTGAACTGCTCTGTGGACTCCTGTCCTGTGCCAGTCCCAGGAGCCTAGCTCTAGCCTGTAGTCTTCCCCACATTGTTGTTCTTCCGACTTCCATCCATATGAAATGGGCTACTTTTGCCTGATTCTGGGTCCTAGTGAGGTTTTGCCCCTGTGATAAAGACCAGGACCAAAAGCACCTTGGGGAAGAAAGGGTTTATTTGACTTACATGTCCCCTTCACAGTCCGTCACCGAGGGAAGTCAAGGCAGGAGCTCAGAAAGAGGCCGTGGAGTGCTGCTCACTGCCTTGCTCCCTGTGGCTTACTCAGCCTGCTTCCTTATATAACCCAGGACCACATGCCCAAGGGTGTCATTGCTCACAGTGGGCTGGACCATCCTATATCAACCTACAGGTCAATTTGACGGAGGTTTCCTTTCTTTTCTTTCTTTCTGTTTTTTTTTTTTTTTTTTTTTTTTGGTTTTGTTTTTTTGTTTTGTTTTTCGAGACAGGATTTTCCTGTGGAACAGTCCTGCCTTTCCTGGAATTCACTTTGTAAACCAGGTTGGCCTCGAACTCACAGAGATCTGCCTCCTGACTGCTTGGATTAAAGGCATGCTCCACTACCACTGGCCAGAGGTATCTTTTCAATTAAGATTCTCTCTTCCCCAGTGACTCTAGTTTGTGTCCAGTTGACAAAAACAGACCAGCAGATTCTGTTGTTCCATAAATAGAACTGTATAATGTATTGAAGTCTCTCCCCCCTTACTCATCAAAATAGCTTGAGCATCTTTCCACTGTACAACTGTGTCCAGGTTTCTTTAAGTGATTATCTTTGGTGCCTCTAGTTTGGGGCTATTTGGAGAATTAAACATCCACAATGCATCAGGCTTCCTTTGCTCATAGCCACGGGTCTGCCAAGAGGAAAAATCCATCCCCAGCCGCTGGCTGGCTCCTGGAGTGTCGTTATCACCCCAGGCAAGTGTCCATCTCCACTTCTATCAGCCATCACTGAGCCACCAAGGCTCCGGAAACCGGGCAGAGGGCCCTGGGCTCCATCTCAGTCCCAAGCACAGTGCACTCTGTGGCCTGGCAGCCAGGAATCTGTTTCCTCTTCTGAGTGGAGCACAGTGATTCAACCTAGTGACTTCTGTGGAAAAGCCACCTTTCAGGTCTTCCCACGTTCTAAGATAGGGAGCTTTCCTTATGTGTCCCTTGGCAGACAAAGAATGTCCCTCAACGAAAATCAGGTAAACAAACCACTCCTCTGTCCTGGATAGCCTGACCAAGTGAAAACAGGCAGCTGGTTCCAACCATTGTGCTGTCTCCACAGAAAGGACTCGTTAAGAAGCCCCGGGGACACAGTTTATTCCAAGGAAAATGTTCGAGAGCCTACATATCCTGAGGTATGATGATGTCACTTCCTCAAAAGAGCCCTGTCAGGATATTATCGTGTTTTGTTTTGTTATGAGACAAGGCACTTTGCCCTCTGGCTCTGTACTGGACACAATCTCCTCCAGTCCCCCTTCCCTGGCCACTGATAGTCAGGCAGCTGGGAAATGCCAGCTTCACTAGGGGTCCCAAAGAGCTGGTCAGTCTCCAAGTCACATGCAAACTGGAAAACGAGAAGGCGTTCTGTGAAGCAGATGTCACACAGATTCCATAACGGACAGGTGCTGGGACCAGAGCCGGTGACCTTTAAGACATCATCCTTGCCAAAGTCTACATCTATCATCCCAGAATCAGGGAGGAAAAGGCAGGAAGGTCAGGGATTCAAGGTCATCCTAACTGCATAGCAAGTTCAGGGCCAGTCAGGGCTACCTAGACTCTGTTTTTAACACAAAAGAAAGATCTTTCCCAGGAGAGCACTGAGTGTTTTGGTCTTTTGAGAGTAAGCCTGGCTTCCCCAGACAATTCCAGACACCCCTCAGATCTCCCCGAATAAAAGTGGTAACTGTAGGAGCCAGCAAGATGGCTGTGTGGCTTGTCACACAGGCATGACAGCCTGAGCTTGATCTTGGGAATCCACATAAAGATAGAAGGAGAGAACTGACTCCATGGAGCGTCCTCTGGCCTCCACATGTGTGTTCCAGCACGTGCACAACAGTAATAAATAACTTTTTATAGCCAGGTGGTAGTAGCACATACCTTAATCCCAGCACTCGGGAGGCAGAGGCAGGCGGATCTGGTCTACAGAGTTCAGGACAGCCAAGGCTACACAGAGACTCTTTCTTGAAAAAAAAAAATTTTTTTTTTAAGATAATGGTGTCTTTCTATGTAGTCCAGGTTGGCCTCAAGCCTGTGGCAATCCTCCTGCCTCAGCCTCTTGAGTGCTGATATTATAGGTGTGAGCCACCACATCTGGCTAATAAGCACTTACGCAGAACTGAAATGAGAGATCATTAGGAATATGAAATGTCATGTGTCTGTACAACAGTGTCCCTCTTTTTTATTTTTTACCCATAAGAGGGAAGGGCCTGGGAGCACCTGAGATCAGGGTACCTCCCGACAGCCTGAAGGAGGCCTCTTGGCCCAAGCTTCTTTGCCAAGGGCCTCCCAAGTGCCTGCCTTGGGTTGTGGTGACATGCTCTAATACGAACCATAGGACACTGGCTGAGAACACCACAGAAACTTCATTGAGTGGATTTAGTTAAAGAGTGTGATGATGCATGTCTGTAATCCCAGTACTAGGAGGCTGAGGCAGGAGGATCAAGTGTTGGAGGCCAGCTTGGACTACTCTAACCAGATCCTATCTCAAAAAAAGAGAGCAGTTGCTTCTTATCAGCCAGGCTGAAAAATGACTGCTGAACAGGGTAAAGGGAGCTGTGGATGGAGGTGTGCATCTGGGTGTGACCACAGTACAAATGTCAAGCCCACATAGCCACATTCAGAGAGCAGGATGCGGCCAGCAGATCTGAAGTCCGCGGCTCAAAGGCCTTTGTAGATGCAGTGGATCGTGCTGGCGCTGGGCCGTCAGCCCTGCAGAACTCCCCTGAGAGAAAGCTGTGTCAGCAAGACAGCCTAGCCCTGGCCAGCCAGTGAGACCCCAGGGCCTGTGAGACAGCCCCCCCCCATTGTGAGAAGGTCATGACCTTCTGACAACTCTCGATGTCCCCCTTCTGTCCCCTTCCTATGTGCTGATGTGGTACACAGGCGGCATCCCGCTTCTTTCCACTTTGGGTTTTTTTCAATATTTCTCTCTCCTCTTGACTTCATTAACTGAGGAAAAAGCAGAATGGGAATCTATAGAAGAAATTGTGTGTGTGCATGTGTAGTATGTAGCGTATTTGTGTGTTTGTGATATGTGTCTATGTGTGGGTGTGTGTATGTGTGTAGTGTATATTGTGTACTGTGTGGTGTGTTTGCATGTGTGTTGTGGTGCATAGTGCATGTGTAGGGGATATGGGGTGAGGGGTTTAGTTTCCATGTAGGTCCATGTGTGTGTTTGTGTATGGTGCATGGCCATGTGTCTGTGTCTTTAACATCTGTACACTTTTTTAATTTAAAATCATGCAAATATGCCTGTGTGGCAATGCATCCCTTTAACCCAGTACCAGAGGCAAAGGTAGACAGATCTCCGAGAATTAGAGGCCAGCCTGGTCTACATAACAAGTTCCAGGCCAGCCAGAGCTTTAAAGTAAACCTTATCTAAAAAAAAAAAAAAAAAAAAAAAAAAAAAAAAAAAAAAAAAAAAAAAAACCAAACAAATAAAGTCAGTTAAAAATTGAGACTCTTCATTTTAGCCCTGAGAGTCAGGCTCAGGTATGACCTGCAGTCAATCAGGCACTCAATAGCTTGCTAAGTGACTGGCCCTGGTCCTGCATCCTCAGCACACTAGGATAGGCTGAAAGAAAGGTGGAGCTCGGGAAAGCTGGCCAGGGCTGAGTGCTCCAACCCACCTAGAGCTTTGTCCCCTCCCAATGGGCAACAGCAGGTGCCTGAGGAAACAAGACTCTTTGTCCTGACCCTAAGGTCAATAGTGCTCTCCACCTGTCAGCTGGTGTCCTCCAGCATTAGGACTCTGAGGGAGATCATATGCCTCAGGAGATTGTGTGAGCTTTCTCAAGTGAGACACGCATTAACTGCTCATGTACACAGAATGAAACTGTGGGCCAGACGGGGCTGGACTAGAGTGTTCACCAGAGGATAGAGTATGGCTGTGGTAGTTTGAATGAAATGGGCCCCCCTAAGCCCATAGGGAGTGGCACTATTAGGAAGTATGGCTTGGGTGGAGTGGGTATGGCCTTGTTGGAGGAAATGTGTCACTCTGAGGGTGGGCTTTGAGGTCTCATATATGCTCAAGCCACACCCAGTGTCTCAATTTACTACCTGTTGCCTGCGGGTCAAGATGTCTGCCTAAGCTGGGTGGTGGTAGCACACACTTTTAATGCCAGCACTTGGGAGGCAGAGGCAGGCAGATCTCTGTGAGTTCGAGGCCAACCTGGTCTACAAAGCGAGTTCCAGGACAGCTAGGACTGCTACACAGAGAAACCCTGTTTGGGGGGTTGAGGGGGAGATATCTGCCTGCATGCTGCCTTGCTTCCTGCCATAACAATAATAGACTAAACCTCTAAACTATAAGTGAGCCATCCCAACTAAATGTTTTCTTTTATAAGAGTTGCCGAGGTCATGGTGTCTTTTTACAACAACTAAGACATAAGTTGGTACCAGAAGTGTCTTAAGGTTTCTATTGCTGTGAAGAGACACAATGACCATGGCAACTCTTATGAAGGAAAACATTTAACTGGGTGGTTTACAGTTCAGTGGTTCAGTCTGTTATCATCATGGTGGGAAATGTGGTGGCACACAGGCAGGTATGGTGCTGGAAGAAGACCTGAGAGTTTTACATCTTGTTATGTAAAACTTCTTCCACATAGGTCAGACCTACTACAACCAGGCCACACCTGCTAATAGTGCCACTCTCTGTGAGCTTATGGGGGTCAATTACAATCAGACTACCACAGCGGGTAGGGCACAGCAGGAAGGTGATTGGCAGGACTGCAGCTTGGTATCTCTCAACTTTGGATCTTAACCTCCCCTTCCTTACTTGGAACAGAAGTGGAGGTGGTTCTCTTGATTTCCAACAAAATTACATATGTATTTTTCTTTTTCTTTTTTTTTCTTTTATTTTTCTTTTCTTTTCTTTTATTTTTTTGTGGAGCTGAGGATCGAACCCAGGGCCTTGTGCTTGCTAGGCAAGCACTCTACCACTGAGCTAAATCCCCAACCCCCATATGTATTTTTCAAAGGCACACAAAAGGTCTTGAGCTCCTTCATTCCCTCCCTTATTTGTGTTATGCCCAGATTGCAGGGATCCCCAAAGACCACCATGGAGACCAAACCAGTATGCAAAGCCTTTATTCAAGCTCGAGCTTGGACCCTCCATGTGTCTGACATAGCAGTATGATCAAAGAGTGCCGAGCCCAGGTCAGGTAGGGTTTTTATTATAGCAGAGCTTGGGAGTGAAGGGATTTCTAGGGTTCAGGACCCTGATTGGCTGACATTTGTCTAGGGATGTCTTGATGAAAGGGGAATAGGTTCATGCTGGGCCCAAGGACATCTGGTGATCTTATCTAACAGTTTGAATGTTTGGAATTCAGGTAAATCCCCCCCTGAGATGTTGGCCCATCCCTGGGTGGTGTCAGCCTATGACTTTTTCCTTAGCTGGTTTTTATTAAGCCTGTCATGGCAGCTGTGTGGCTAAGCTGCTTGGGCCCCATAATTTGCAGAAGTTTACCTCTCTTAAGCCCCCTTCTGGAGTTTTACAATTGGGGTACAGTTTCCTCAATTCCTGTTATTTATCACTAGAGGGTAAGAAAACATCCAAACAGATCAGGTGAGATGGCTCAGTGGGCAGAGGGGCTTGCCACACAAGCCTGACAGCTGGATGAAAAAAAGAAACAGAAAGGAAAGGATGTGGCTGCTCCTGGGTATGATGGAGGAGAAAGTTGATTGTAGATAATAGGGAGAGCATGGACAAGACAGAGACATCCAGTAGTCCAGAGTGGACATGACCAGATGGAGCTGGGCCATGTGGGTAGCAGAAGGAGAAGGGAGAGAGGGGAGCCAGGGGCAGCAGCCAGCAGGGCAAAGGTACAAAACTGGTGGGGAACCAAAATGTCTGGATTATATAGGGAAGAGCTTCTGGGGGAAGGGCAGCCTAACCCCTGGGCTGGAGAGTTCAGGGTAGAGAGTGGGGTATGGGAGCCACACTCTGTAACAGTTAGGGTCTGAGGGATGCTGGGAGAACCCGAGGCCAGGTTTGCTTTGATATGTTAAATAGGGACCCCAACCTTTTGACCAGGGTTTGAGACTAAACAACAACTTGAGTTCAATCCCAGATCCCAAGATGGCAAGAGAGAATGGGTTCACAGTGTCATACATGAGCCTGTATGTGTATACACACACACACACACACACACACACACACACACACACACAAAATCATACACACACACACACACACACACACACACACACACACACACTAGAACACTAGTAATAAAAAATAAAAATTGGGAAATAAATGTAGCAATTTACCTAAAGAGACTTTCTGCAAAGATACCTCCCATTTTCAGCTCTGGCAGTCTGCAGGCCCTAGGTTCTGATCACTTCAAGGTAAATTTTCTGGGAGCACCTGTGTACTTAACAGTCATTAAGACCGACATTCTTTTCTCTTGTGGTCTATGCTTTCTGTCAGCGTGCTGATGACTGAAAATGAGAGCAGAAGCCCTGTGTGGTGGTGCCCACTTGGGAGGCAGGAGGATTTCTGTGAGTTCACAGCCAGCCTGGTCTGCATAGAGTTCCTGGACAGCAAGTGCTACATAGTGAGACCCTGTTTTTAAAAATATTGTATAGAGGGCTGGGGATTTAGCTCAGTGGTAGAGCACTTGCCTAGCAAGTGCAAGGCCCTGGGTTCGATCCTCAGCTCAAAAAAATATATACATCGTATAGAAGAGAACTATTTTTTCTATTGACAAAGGACCCAACATCCTTTTATGAAATGATTATTAGTTTAAAGGTTTTGTAAAATCTGGGAGAATGGGAAATATTAGGTAACAGAAAGAGAATAGAGAGTGTAATGTATTTATTTATTGGGCTGGGCACTGTATCAGGGCTCTGTGCTTACTAGGCAAATACTCTACCAACTAAACCATGCTGCCAGCCCAGCATATTATGTATAGGTCTACTAAATACCAAAGAGTTTGCCAACATTCCCTATTTGAATCCTGAGTTAAGAGAATGGGCTCATCCATTGCCAGGGACTGCCCAAGGTTACAGGCCACTATTCACTTTTCATTCATAAATACTGTGGTATACACTCAGGCACTGTGCTGGGTACCAAGGACTCATCAGTGGATAAGACAGTCACCATAGCCTGGGGTGGACTTTCCTAGCTGAGGAGAGACAAGAAGGAGGAGGAGGAGGAGGAAGAGGAGGAGGAGGAATGGGGAAAGGAAGGGAAGGAGGATGGAGGGAGAGAGAGAGAGAGAGAGAGAGAGAGAGAGAGAGAGAGAGAGAGAGAGAGAGAGGCAAAAGCAAGCTCTGGATGAGGTCCCAGCTCTGGCTGTCACAAGATTGGTTTCCTTCTGGCAAGTGAAACATCTTTGGTCTGTCTCAACTTGGTGTTCTGCCCCAGGCCACAGATAAGATGTTATCTGACTGTCAGACAACTGAGAGCAAAGAGCGGAGTCCAGCCTGAGCTCCAGACCAGGAAGTTCCTGACCTCCACAGAGAAAAGCCGCTCTGCTTCTCCAGGTTGCCATTGCCTTGGGGCTCTTCCCAGCTCAGACTCCTGCCTGTCCTACAGAGCTATTGGAGTCTCAGAACCCAGCTGAAGGCTACTTGGCCCCTTTGTGGGGCCACCATACAATAGACCACACAATAGTACCGGGCCCTTTGCCTCTCATGGCAGGAAACTAACAAGGTCGGGGCATGGCTCAGGCAGGGTGCTTGCCTAGGATGTGCAAGGCCCTAGATTTCTGTCCCCAGCACCCATGATGCCTCCCAACCCCGAAGAATGAAAATCCCAGGGGTGGGGGCTGGAGAGATTGCTCAGTGGTTAGAGCACTGGCAGTTCTTCCAGAGGAGACCAGGTTCAATTCCCAGAACCTACATGGTACCTCACAACTGTCTATAACTCCAGGTTCAGGGAATCTGACACCTTCACACCAATGCACATAAAATAAAGTTAAATAAATTATTATTTTTTTAATCCCAGGGTTGGTGCCTCTGGGTTTAGGCAGAAAGTAAATTTAAAAATTATCATTTATTTTGTAATATGTGTATATACATGCAAGAGCATGCTCATGAATGCCACAACACATGTGCAGGGATCAGAGTTGGTTCTCTTCTACTGTGTGGATCCCAGGAGTCAAACTTGGGTCCTCAGCTTGGTGACTGATCACTGAGGCATCTTCAATACCCCCCACCTGGTTATCCTTTTGTGGCAGGGTGAAATGTAGCTGGGCTGGCCTCCAACCTCTGGCATGCAGGAAGAGTGCAGGTGCAGGCCACTATGCTGAGCCTAGAAAGAAACTTCTTGATGAAGACAGTGAGAAGAAATGGAAAGGACTGGGGTGGGGAAGAACCTGAAGAGAGGGGTGTCAGGTTGAAGGGTCAGCCAGGATGAGAGGTAGGGGATAGGGAGTGGGGTACGGGGTGGGGAGATGTCTCATTCTTCCAATAGCCTCTCAGAGAGTCTGTGTACAGGCACTTTTAGAGGCTGGGTGTGGGAGACCCTCTCCCACTTTTACCCCAGGGTACTCTTGAGGAGGGAGAAGTGAGAAATATTTAGATAGAAGGACAGAGGGAAAAGAGACAGACAGAAACACAGGACAGCCTCGGGAGGGCCTGGATCCTTATCCACTGCCCCTTCTGTCTCTTCTAAAGGTCTTTTTAAAGGAATGCCAAGAGGCAGGGCAAAAGACCTCCCCTAGCTAGATCAAAGCATACCACACAACCAAGTGCAGACCCTTCCAAACACCTGGTAACCACGCACACGGTCAAGCCATCCACTAATGCACCTCTGTTGGGTAAAGCAAGTTCAGATCTCACTAGGAAACCTTTGTGGGCCTCTACAGCTGGGCTCAAATTCAGGGCCTGGGGGAAGGAGAGGCACCCCACACAAGTTTCATGGGTAAGTGATGGGTGGGGATAAGCAGTTCTATAAATCACTGAGACCAAGAATGGGAACATGGAAGAGAGTCATAAGCAAACAAGTAAATACAAAGGGCCTCTTGGTGATAGAGTGAGTCTCTTTCAAACCTGCCTCCACTAGAACTGTCCCTGTGAGCTCAGAAAGGTTGGAGGGCTAGACTTTGTGGCCATTGGTTGGATCTGGACCCACCCAGGAGACACACTTGTGGTTGTGTCTATGAGGAACTTTCTAGAGAAGTATGACTCAGCAGGGAAGAACCACCCTGAATGACCAAAAGGAGAAATCAAGCTGAGCACCCATGCTCATCCTTCACTGGGGATCTACGTGACCAGCTGCATGATTGGACCTCAGACTGTGAGCCCAAATAAACCCTCCCTTCTTCAAATTTCTTTAAAATAAAGTGTGTGTGTGTGTGTGTGTGTGTGTGTGTGTGTGTGTGTATATGTGTGACTCTCTGGAGCTGGCATGGTCGTGAGCCACGTGGCATGGGTGCCAGGGATCGAACTCATGTCCTGCAGAGCAGCAGGCATTCTTAGCCACTGAGATATCGGCTCCTAAGCTGCTTCTGTCAGTATTTGGTCACAGTGATAGGGAATCTAATACAAGGCCTTCCTGGAATTCAGTTGTAGATAAAAAACTAACTTGGCCAGTTCTGGGCACTGTTAGTGGCCAAGGCACATTCCCTCAGACATCTTGAGAATCTCTTTTGTCTTCAGAACTAGGGAGGCCAGATGAAACACAGGAGCTCGCAGCTAAACTTTTTAAACACTGGCTGCCTCGTGCAGTATTTAGTCATGGCTCTACTGAGTGTCCTGTACCTTTAATTCTAAATTTGAATCTCAAAATATTTCCCCTAAAACATACTTTTTACCTTTTTCTTTACTGAAAGCCCTACCCTACTCCACTGGCTGTCCCTGCCCCCTCCACTGGCTGTCCCTGACTCACTGAACCTTCCAGGCCTCCAGCTCCATCTCTCTCCATCCTCTGAACCCTGTGCCCTCTGAACCCTGTGCCCTCTGAACCCTGTACCCTTTCTCGTAATTTCCTATGTAAGTCAGGGAGTGACTGCTACTTCTTTCTGGAAGAAAACACTTTCTGTTTCTGTTTTGTTTTGAGATAAGGTCTCCTGTTGCCAGACTGACCTGGGATTTTCTAGGTGAAGGGAGATGACTTTGAACTCTTGATCATGCCTTCTCCTCCATGCCTGGTTTTATTGTACTAGTGGAAAGTATATAGCGTTCTCTCTCTCTCTCTCTCTCTCTCTCTCTCTCTCTCTCTCTCTCTCTCTCTCTGTGTGTGTGTGTGTGTGTGTGTGTGTGTGTGTGTGTGTGTGTGTGTGTGTGAGACAGGGACGGAACACAGGGCCTTGTGAATCCTGAGCAAATGCCCTGCTCTTCTACTGAGAGATATGACCCCCACACACACCCTGCTTTTATGTTCCTGGCATTCCCACCCTTCAGTAAGCATCCTCCATGTTTTATCTCATGCCCCTTCTGAGATGACTTCCAAGGAGCTGTGGAATCCACTTCACCAAAAAGGAAACAGAGATTGAGACATGATACCACAGGGTCTCCCTACCCAGAACTACAGCAAAACTAAAACTAGAACTTAAAAGAAGATGCAGAGCCTTTCATATTTAGTAAAAATCACACACACAATGATTGGTACTGCCCACAGAACTACTCAAAGGTGGACCACGACCCTATGGGCCTGAGGTTTCTCTACCCTTTTGGTAAATAGCAACTTACAGAGGCTGTGAGGGCTGCCCTCCTTCCTGCCAGGACACGGCTAAGTACATCTAGAATCTTGCCTGTGCCACAAGTGTCACTTGGGGACAGGATTGTACTTCCCATGAAAAGCCACTTAGTCTGGCCAGACAGATGTCACATCACATCTGGCAGGACCGTCCGCTGTGGCTTGGGATGATGTAGGCTGTCTTTGGTTCAAGGTCTCAGAGAGCACAGGATGAAAAGCAGCTAAGAGAGTTTTCAGGACAGAACTGTAGATTTAACATCTTCTAGAACTGTCCAGATGGAAGATAACAATTTGGCTATCCTGTGAGGGTAAAGAAATAAAACATTAAAGATAATTCTCCTTGTTGAACAAAAAGGGAAAGGCCCCCTTACTCTCTTGTCTGTTCCTAATGTCTTTGCATTTTACAAGTGAGTGTAAATCTCTTCAGTGCTGAAGGAGGCCTCTTCCAGGTTCCCCACTCCATAGTGTTCCCCCAGAACCCTGGAGCCCCTCACAAGTGCCACCATCCAGGAGATTGTTTTCTTCAGTGGCCACGTGTCTCCACATATTGAACGGTATGTCCACTGGCCAGGCCACGCTGTGGCTTCTGTGGTGTGCTGGACTCACATCAGCCTAACAGCCACAGGGGGGGGAGACTGCCCTGTTCCATCAGCAGCTGCCTATGGCGCACCTTGCAGTTTTGGCTTATGCCTCAGAAAGACTCTCCTCGGGGTTGGAGAGATGGCTCAGTGGTTAAGAGCACTGGCTGTTCTTCCAGAGAACCCAGGTCCAATCCCCAGCACCCACATGGCAGCTCACAACTGTCTGTAACTCCAGTTCCAGAGGATCTGACACCTTCGCACCAGTGCACATAAAATAAATTTAAATAAATTATTATTATTATTATTATTTTTAAAAAGATTCTCGGGCTGGAGAGATGGCTCAGTGGCTAAGAGCACTGGCTCCTCTTCCAGAGGTCCTGAGTTCAATTCCCAGCAACCATATGGCAGCTGACAACTGTCTGTGATCCAGGGAATCTGACACCCTCACACCAATGCACATAAAATAAAATTAAATTATTTTAATAAATAAATAAATACTTTCCTCTGTGACCTTTGTGGAATGGTTTTCTGGATTGTGAAGAGGTTTTATTGTTAATTTTACCCGCCCCACAAGATTCTGGTTTTATTCAACAAACTGCAGGCCTTGGGACATTCAGAAGTGATTGTTGTGACATCACTAGAAACCAAGGCCTGAGAAGCCACCTTGAATCACACAGAAGCCCAGGTGGGCAGCCAGTGCTAGCCAGCCCTTCCTTCATGAACATCTGCCTGGTTGGAGAGATGGTTCAACAGTTATGAGCACTTGTGACCAGGTGGCCAGGCAGTCAGGTGGTGGTATTGTGTTCCCGGAAATATTGTGCATGCTAATAAACTTATCTGGGGTCAGAGAACAGGACAGCCACAATATTAAACATGAGGATAGGCAGTAGTAGCACATGCCTTTAATCCTAGCATTGCAGAGGCAGAAATAACTCTGGATCTCTGAGTTCAAGGCCACATTAGAAACAGCCAGGCATGGAGACACCAGCCTTTAATCCCAAGAAGTGAGCCTTTAATCCCAGGGAGTGATGGCAGAAAGTAGAAAGATTTATAAGGTGTGAAGACCAGAAACTAGAGGTATTTGGCTGGTTAAGCATTCAGGCTTTCGAGCAGTAGTTCAGCTGAGACCCATTCTGGATGAGGACTCAGAGACTTCCAGTCTGAAGAAACAGGATCAG
Source organism: Onychomys torridus (assembly GCF_903995425.1). Lineage (NCBI taxonomy): Eukaryota > Metazoa > Chordata > Mammalia > Rodentia > Cricetidae > Onychomys > Onychomys torridus. The sequence continues at coordinate 104,890,550 of NC_050450.1, read as the reverse complement.
CTGAGGAACTGGCAAGGTGAGGAAGCTGTGGCTTGTTCTGTCTCTGATCTTCCAGAATTCACCCCAATAACTGGCCTCAGATTTGTTTTTATTGATAAGAACTTTTAAGATTCCTGCTACAATGGCACATGCTTTCAATTCCAGCACAGGCAGAGGCAGAAGCAGGTGGATCATTCCAGCATAGCCTGGTCTACAGAGTAAGTTCCAGGATAGCCAAGGCTACACAGAAAAATCCCATCTTGAAAAAAAAAAAAAAAAAAAAAGCAAAAAATCATTGTTGCTCTTGGAGAGTACCAGGGTTCAGTTCCCAGCATCCACATAGCAGTTTACAACCATCTGTAATCTCAATTCCAGGGGACCTAGTGACCTTTCTTGGCCTCCACAGGCTCCTGTATGTACACAGCACTCACACATAGATTCAGGCAAAACTCTCAAAACACAAAAATAGATAAATCTAAAAAATGTATACACATGTATACATACAGCAAAGCCAGCACTCTGGAGGGCCTATGTGTACTACCTTTGAATAAGAGAAGCCAGCTTGGAGGAACAGGCTCACCTCCATTCTGATCCAGGCCCAGGAGAAAAGGGAGCCTCAGGCCTTGCCCCAGGGACTAGGGAAAATTTGCATTTTGATAAGGTCCCAAGGGGGACCTTTGTCCATTCAGCCAAAATACAACATGTCAAGCTTTCAGGACCAATACGGAGATTTAACCAAGACAGTGATTTTACATTGGTCTGAAGCAGGCTTGTTACAGAGCCTTTCCTACCTGGCACCTGGTCTAATGCACCTTCCTTCTGGGAAGAGGTTGCAAATGTAGAAGTTACCAAGGAAACCAGTTACCTGCTCATCAGAATACATAGGCACTGTGAGCCAGGATTCTTTTGTACTTAGCTAGAGAGTGATAATCCAGCCTCTAAATTCCCCCACAAAATACCCACAATAACATACATTTCCAAATTTGTCTCTCAGTACCATGACCCTTGCTTACAAAAGTGTCATAGAATATTTTTTGTTGTTTTAAAAAACATTTTTATTATTTTGTATGTGTATGTGTGAGTGTGCATGTGTTTGTGCATATAGCTGCATGCAGATACCTGTGGTGGCCAAAAGAGGGTGCTGTATTCCCTAGAGCTGGAGTTACATGGGACTGTGAGCTGCCTGATGTGTGTGCTGGCAATCCAACCCAGACAGGTTCTCTGGAAGAGCAGCAAGTGCTCTGAGCCGCTGAGCCACCTCTCCAGCTCCTCTCACAGAATTTTAACACATGTTAAACTAGATTATCTCAATGGGCTTGTATGCTTCTGAGAAAAAAAAGGAGAAACAAGTCAGGTAATGTCATTGTCCTGGAATAGAGCTGTGCTTCTAGGCCAGGAGGAAGTGTGGGAAGGCGTCGCAAGATGGTCAAAGGCTCCTGGCCAAGGAACAAAGCAGGCAAGGGACAATGAGGAAACTGAGGTATGACGGCATAGTCCCTGCCCGCTGCTACGGCAGGTGGTGAGGATTTTCACAGGCTCTTAACAGCCTAAGCCTGAAGCAGGCTCAGCAGATGGTAAAGCCTAGAGTCCTAAGGTGGTGGTCCTGGGACGAGGTGGTGATCAGCAAGGGCTTCGTCCCAGCCTGCCAGAGAGGATGTAATAGGCAGGGACAAGGTGAATCCGAACAGGCCTATCATCCTGGAAACAGAAAGGGGACAGGAACACCCAAGAAGAGCGGCCATGTTGGAAATGAGGCTTTTACGTCAGTTTGACCTACTCATATTGCTTTCCTATTCACCACTAACTTTCAAAAGGATGAAGGATTCTGGCACAAAGTCGGGACATTCGTCCGAGGGGGTTCTAATGACAGCTAAGCTTCCCAGGAGTTTGTGTCAGAAGACAGAGTAACTGTAGAGGGACAGGAAGCGCCAGTTCAGATTTGGGTAAGAAGGATCACAGGGCTGGGGTTCGGCTTGGTGGTGGAGCACTTGCTTAGCATGCTCAGGGCCCCTGGTTCAAACCCATCACCTCCAGAGAGCGAACAGGAGGAAGGCAGGGTCTTGCTTTCACTCCGTTGCTTTGCCCGAGGGGGCTGATGGTGGCTGCTTTCTTTCCGTATTGCATAACCGTTACATAATTCTCCCAGCTGACAATCTGGGGACAAATGACCTTCCAATGACTTACACACATGCAAGGACAGAGCCAGTTTCCGCTGTAGCTGTATAATTGATCTGGAAACAAAAACCAGAACAAATGGTTGTTCTTCGTGAACCATCCAAAGCACAGACAGGCTTCTGCTCTTAAAGATGAGAAGAGAATGCGCTTCTGTGGTTTTCCTGCTCGAAGTTTAAACACAGACTTAAGCGAGATAAGCACATCCAGTTTTGGTTGAAAAGCTGAGTCCTAAGGGCTTCCCACCCAGGAGCAGCTGGGGCAGGGATAGGAATGAGCAAGGGAACAGGAACACACTGGGACCAGCTGGGCTTGGAGGCATAGGCCTATAATCCCAGCTACTCCTGGAGGACACGGCAGGCCAGTCACAAGTCCAAGGCCCAGCAGTCTAGCCTACAGAGGGATAAGCTGAAGGCCAACCTCTGTAACATATCAAGATTGTCTCAAAATAAAGAATAAAACTGAGGGCTCAGTATACACATATCAACGGTAGAGTACCTGCCTAGCATGCCCTAGGTTCAACCCTTAGCACAGCACAAACACACACACACACACACACACACACAGCCTGCAGCAGGACCAAGATGGAGGCAGCAGGCTTCTAGATATGGTGACTGGACAAGGGCTTTTTTTGTTTGTTTGTTTTTTGAGACAGGGTTTCTCTGTGTAGCTTTGCGCCTTTCCTGGAACTTACTTGGTAGACCAGGCTGGCCTCAAACTCACAGAGATCTGCCTGGCTCTACCTCCCGAGTGCTAGGATTAAAGGCCTGCGCAACCACCGCCCGGCTGGACAAGGGCTTTATGTGGCTGTGGCATTGACTGTCTTTACCTGTCACAGTGTGTTCTACTCCCATCATCCTTCGGGCAAAGACTGCAGGTCTTCTCGGTGGGCATATGCATCAGTATAAGAAAGGCTCCTCACATAAGCTACTTTTGAGTGGTAAGCTTTCCCACTCCCTCCAAAGAAGCATGCACAGAATTTAGCTCCATTGGAAGCTAAAGCCTCCCACTTGGGAGCCTGTTGGGCCTTAGGAGACTGGCTCAGCACCCCAAAACCCTTGTCTGCACCCCGAGTGCTGGCCTTCCCTCTGCAAGGGGCTCTTCCTGCCTCCCCTACTTACTCTCCGACCTTGGATTTTGCTAAAGGTCACCTCTTTGGCATTTCCTGACTTCCTTATCTAGGACTGAAAACCTCAATCCCATCCTCCCTTGCTTTCCTTTCCCACACCCCATATTTCCTATCTTCCCCCAGGGATCAAAGTTCCCAGAGGGCATCTGCTGTAGCCTGATGAGACCAGCACTTAGTGTCTAATTAAACTTCATTGGGATCCATCAGAAAGGCATTAACCAGGCTCAAAGGACCACACTTCCAGATCCTGACTCTACTTCCCCATTTACCAGTCCTTTGGTTTTTTTTTAGGACAGGGTTTCTCTGTGTAGTGCTGGTCCTGGATCTCACTCTGTAGACCAGGCTGGCCTCGAACTCACAGACATCGGGCTGGCAATCAGTAATCTAAACCACGCTGGCTCCGTCTCTTTCTCTTCATCAAGTACAGGATTTTTTTTTTCTCCGGATGTTTCTAAACCAGCCTTCCTAATGCTTACGACCCTTTAATACAGTTCCTCATGTTGTGGTGACCCCCAACCAAAATTATTTTTTGTTGCTACTTCCTAACTAATTGTGCTACTGTTATGCATGGTAATGCAAGTATTTTTGGAGATAGAGGTTTTCCAAGGGGGTCGTGACCCACGACTGAGAACCAATGTTAAACCCTTAGTGCTCGGGGAATCCACATATTGGCAAGAGAGTGTCTCTGCGTGGAGAGACACATTAGAACATGCCCTTGTCCCCAACTGCACAAGGCCAGACGGCTCAGCTGTTCCAGGACATTAGCATTTCCTAGGAACCAAGCACAACTGGGACCAACCGATGGATTCCTAAGCAAGAGCCCCGCCCTGCAGCTGCATTTCCCACATAGCTTTCTGCTGAAAAAAGTCTTGGCTTTAGAAACAAAATGAACCTTAGGCTTTGTAGTACCGGCGGTTGCAAAGAGCGCCTGATGTAGGATTGCACCTTCTAGTGGACAAGAAGAGAAGCTACAACTCCTACTTCACCAATGAGCTATGGTGAAGAGCTTAACAGCTAAAGATTTTTTTTGTCTGTGTGTCACGGGTATTTCCCTAAGTGCTGCCCACCTTGCTTTTGAGACACATCCCCTCACTGGCCTGGAACTCACCAAGTAGGTTACACCAGGGGTCAGTGAACCCTAGGGATCTGCCTGCCTGTCACATGCCACCATATCCAGCTTTTTACTTGGGTTCTGGGGATAAAACAGAAGTCCTCGGGTTCACGAAACACTTTTCCAGCTCAGCTATCTCCCCAGCACTGGGGCCTTCTTGACCACAGATTTCCTGGGCTGGCCCTAACCCTTATGGAATCCAGAGAGATGGTCACAGAGGCTCAGGCTGTCCAGGACATGCCAAGACATCATTTTAAGCATGCCTGTGTTGTCTGGGGTCAACTAGTCAGCGGCTAGGCACAAAGGCTGGACAAGCACAAGGTTGGGGGATTCATGGAAGAAATAAATGCGATCAGAGGTTGGCTGGAACTCTTTTAGCCACATGAAATATTCTGGCTTCTGTGGAATCTGTATTCCCCCGAGCCCCAAAGGCAGCTAGCAAGCTAGACACAGGAGCCTACTGCTACAGTCAATAATGACATCAGCAGGGGCCACCTCAGGGCAGCATTTTTAGTCGGAATAGGATCAGATGTAAGTGCTTCCCGGGAGGGTTTGGCACCTCAGCTCAGGCCACCCTGCCTCATGATCATCTCTCCGTTAGTCCTTTCCCTGGCCCTGGGCCAGCTTCTGCCTAAGGAGTCCCTGAGCACACACACATACACGGTAGTGGCACTTGTACCACAGCATGAAGGCTGAGGCATGACCACAAATTCAAGGCCAGCCTGGACTATATAGTGAATTCCTGTCTTTAAAAACCCACCAGAATAGTACGGAGGCTCGTGCTTGTAATCCCAGCAGTGGGGTGTGGCAGGATGCTGGCGAGTCCAGCCTGGGCTAAGTACCAAGTCACCCAGAATTGGGTGTGAGGTCCCATCTCAAAAGCCCAGCCAACAGTGAACTCTAGGACTCTGCAGCACCCTTCCTTGGCTGACTGGAAGGACCATGGGGTCTTGAGTGGCTCGACCCACAGCACTCTGCAGGCTGTCAGTCAGAAACTTGGTCAGAGGGGCCCCAGAGCAGACGTTGAGTAAACTGTCAAATCAGGACAGAACAAGAGGCCCCAGTTGCCCAGACAAGTTCTGGGGGCAGACTGGAGCCACCATGAAGACATCACATTCTGTGGGCAGAAAAAAACACCCCACACCAGGATGAGTCAGGGACATGCCACCAAAACAGTCTACCCCAGAAAGTACAGACTATTTTTTCCAGTGAACATTGCATCTTAACACATTAATTTAGGCAGCAAACAGTCTTTTTCTAGAGATAGCACGTGGACAATGGTGCCGCTTTTCGTGAGGCCCAAATGTGAATGTGGAGGCGATGCCAGGAGTCTGCAGCTACCCCAGCTGCCTCAGTAGCATCGGGGCTCCTTCCATGGGATGGCCCCACTTTATCCTAAGGAGCATGTTCACCATCACAGTCTCTCTATCAAGGCCTCCAGGTACAAACGGAAGTGACATGCCCAAGTCCACAGGGCTGGCTGGTGCTAGAGCTGAGACATGAAGCCCCAGTGGAAGACCCAGCTGTTTCTGCCTCCACACTGAGCCCTTCCTTGGCCACCTAAAGGGCTGCTGGGCACCAGAAACTTCCACGGTGCCCCCACCATTGCTTTAAGTCCCCCATATTATTGGTTGGTTGCAAACTACTCAAGACCTACATCTGGGTAGGCCCTCAGAGTTGGCTGGATAATAGGATGTTAAGACCACAAAGAGGCCCAATGAGTAATATAAGCCAAGGGTACCACAGAAAGCCAGACTTCCACACCGTGCAAACAACCCAAGCACAATATGGGAGACAAGGCACACTGTGCTCTTGTAAACAACTAAACACCCATTGCCAGCAGTGTACCCCATCTGTGACAAGGTTCCTAGATGTGCAATTGGGCAGAAGCGGGGGGCACTGGTGGTTCTGATCCTGCTGAGGACGCTGGGCCAGACAGTCCAAGGATCCAGGACAAAGGTAGCACCAAAGATGACCCCAGACAGCCACAACCCCTGAGGCTCTCAGGAGAAGGGGGAGCTCATCCCTACAGAAAATACAGTGCCCTTTCTACCTACCTGAAAGGCCAGCCAGCCAGCAAGGGCCCATGTGGGTTTAAGAGGCATACCAGCTGGGACTGGAGACATGGGTCATCAGCTAAGCCACACTGGCTACTCTTGCAGGGGACCTAGGTTCGATTCCCAGTACCCATAGGGCGCCTCACAACCATCTGTAACTCCAGTTTTAGGGGATTCAATGGCTTCTAAAGACAGACCTACATTCAGGCAAAACATCCATACACACATAAAATTTAAAAAAAAGAGGTACACCAGCAAGTGGGTTTCAGGAACCCCAGGGCACACAGGTGAGCAGATCCCCAAATAGCCACTGTCTGTCTGGTAACTCCTATGGAGACTGAGAGGTGTGCCCAGAAGTCCATGGGGTCCCAGGGACTTGGACATTCTCTCAGTCAAGACACTCTCTTACAACTTGGTTTCCTTGAGGACCCTGTGCCCCAGAGCCCACATCCCCAGTAGAACTCTCTGGATAGGAGTGTGCTCTGTGCTCAAACCAGCTGGGAACAGGGCCACTTAACCCATGCTGGCCGTGCAAGCTGGGTGTGGTGGCACATGCTTTCACCCCAGTACCTGGGAGGCAGAGGCAGTTGGATCTCCAAGGACCAGACCAGCCAGGCTACATAGTGAGACACTGTCAGACAAGCAATCAAAACAGTATGGTCAAACCCCATTTATTTACGTCAAAAAGCACGTCAGAGTCAAACCCAACAGGTCCAGGTGCACGCAGCAGGGTTAGGTTCTCATACAGGACACACATACCAACCTTCCAGTCAGATGACCTGAAAAAGGAAAGCATATGCCATCAGACTTCACCCGACTTCAAATCTCCACATTTAATTAAAACCACCAGCCCATGAAACACTCCCCAAGCCCAGGTGTGTGTACAAGGTGCCAAGTCTCTGCTTCAACTTGCAGGTCCTTCTAACTGTACAGAAACTGCTGGCGTCCAGGGCTGGCCACCTACCTATCTAGGTCAGTGACTTCCTGACCTTTTGCTCTTTAGGTTTAACTGTGGGCTTTCCTTGGAAACTTGCGGGTCAACAGCCACAAGCCAGGTCTCTGGCGACAAAGACAGCTCAGCACCGGTTGAAATCCATTTAATATGAATTCTATTCCCTCAACCACACTGCAAAGACAGCCACATGAGGCCCCTGGTGGCTCAGGGGAGTCCAGGTGAACTATCTATCATCAGTCTGTCTGGTTGTACAGCTGTCTTATACAGTGTTCTGAACTCACAAGTGTACGTATATCCTTTTGTTTAAACTCCACGAGGGGCGCAACGTGTACCCAGTAGGTAGAATACTTGCCTAGCACGCACAAAGCCTTGGGTTTGACCCCCAACACCACATAAACCAGGTGTGGTAGAGGGTGTCTGTAATCCAGCAATCTAGAGGCAGAGTTCAAAGGCCATCCTCAAATATTTGAGTTCAAGGGCAGCCTTGGCTAAATGATCCCCTATCTTAGAGGGTGGTGGTGTTATCGCTGCAGAGATGGCTCAGCAGTTAAGAGCACTTGCTGCTCTTATATAGGACCTGGGTTCACTGGGGCTCACATCTATCTGTAATTGCACTTCCAGGGCATCTGGTACACTCTTTTGGCCTTCGAGGGTACCAGGCAAACATTCGTACACATACCAAAAAAAAATAAAATCTATAATGGGGGCTAGAGTAAGAGATCAAATGTTTGCTTTAGAAGGAAACAATAGCATCAAATCTTCGCGGCGTTCCGAGCAGGCCTCGGTCTGCCAGCACCAGCAAGGGTCCTGTTTGCAGTATCATACATGATCACCAAACTGCTGCTAGGATGTTCACACCTGTAACTGCAAATTCTAATCCCAGGGAACACCTTCCTCTGGGAATTTACTTTAGGTCAAGGTCGGGCTGTCTGGTACAAGGCTGCACCCACCTCGGGCAGGTTCAACCACACAGGAGCCTTTCCCCAGACCGTCCACCTTAGCACACTGTACCTCCGGGCTTGACATACCTGGTGACCCCAGCTGAGGTCACTCGAAACTCTCCTCAGAAGAGAAAGGAGTTATTGCGTGATGTCGTCCAGTCGCTGGGGTCTGAATAGTTCATTTTCTGAGTGGGAGAAGAAAAAAAAAGAGTAATACAATTCAGTTTACGCCGATGGGCTCGTGTGCGCTGGCACCCCGAACAAGCCTGTGCACGGCCGATGGGGACGCCCGGGCACAGTGCACCCCTGCAACCCGCCGCCCCTCCCGCGGCTGCGAGCGGGCCCAGGGTCAGGCTCCTCGGGTGGGCGTCCCGGGAGCCGTTTCTCCAGCCCCAGGAGAGGTTTCTAAACTCCCGGGAGTGGTTTCTAAAGTCCTGAGAGCTGTTTCCGAAGAATGCACGGCGACTCCCGGCCGTGCTCCATAGATTAAAGTCCCCTCAATACGAAGCACGCGGATTCCTCTCCCCCGGCGGAAGCAGCTCCGCAAATGCACTTCCGACCGGAAGTGAAGACTTACCATCGAGACTGCCGCTAGAGGGTCGCTTTGGCCTTTGGCCTTTGGGTCATCCAAAGCGACCTTAAAGGGGCCGCGGTGCAGTCGGGGTCACAGCGGCTAGATCGCCCCGGGGCTGTCGGGCCTCGTCTAGTGGGGCACAAACGGGAGGGACGCCCTACCCGTGGGCGCCAGGAGCTGCACTGTTCTTTACCTCTCACTCAGCCCTGTGCAGGACATTGGGTCGATGGTACATTCCAAAAAGTTGAAGTTCTGAGAGGTTTAAGAGGCTTTCCCTGAGCCCTGCAAACCATCCCGGTGTGGCAAAACAAGTTGAAACTTAGCCAGTCCTGCTGCAAACCTGTAAAGCTAATTCGCAATATGAACCCATCAGTGGTATCAGTTGCCCATCATGAAGTCAGCGCCCCTTGATCCGATGGCTCCCCCAAAGCCGCACCTCTGAAATATCTTAGCCTTCAACAGAGAGCTCCTATTGCTTCAGCAAGGGTTTGTGCTGTGGCGTCTCTGGGCTCAAACCCCCAACCTCCAGAGTAGGCATCCAAGCCCTGCGTCCAGCACCAGGCTTCAGTTATCCCAAAGTATTCCCAGGGTTCCAACAGGAAACCCCACCAAGAAATAGATCAATTATCCAAGGGCTGTGTAGTCATTTTCCCTGAACTGAAACATCCCATCCTGGAGAGAAGCTTGAGAAAGCGCTACAAGGAGGGACCTTAAGAAAATAACTCAAGAAGTCCCTGAAACTACCCGATTCACAAGCCCCTGCCCCCAAGGCTCTATAAGGAGTAGGGACTGCCTGGTAGACGTCCAGCTACCCATTTCCAGCTTTCCAGAGCTGTCACCCACTCGGCTGGCTTCTAGTGGCAGGTGCCTTCAGGCTGTCCAGCCTCCTGTAAGTAACCCCAGGAGACTCAAGGCTTCACCTGGTTGGACTTACTGGTGGTATCGATACTTGGGTCTGTCACTGATACCCCACTGGAGTGGGTAAACAGGCTGTTCTATCTCCCCAGAAAAGCGGCACACAACAGTTACTCCTAGCTGGGGGCAGTTTATAGTGGCCCCTCTGGCCAACGCACTCTAACTGGAACTAAGTCCATCCGCAGATGAGATAGAGGAGGGGGAAGGGCATATGGGGTGTGCACATTTTAGTTTACAGTAAAATGGCGAAAAATGACATCCACACATCTTCGATATGAAATGAAGGGTTCTGCATAGGGTCTGTGATGGGACTCTAACCACTGGGCTACACACCCCTGCCCCGAGGCTTTTTATTTTTATCTATTTATTTGAGATGGGTCTTGTTGACATAAAAACTCAACTCTTGCCTCGAAGGAAATAAGAGATAATTTATTCTGGAATCAAATTTGAATGACCGAATTCCAGGAAATATGGGCCTAGGTTACATCAGGCTCCATGTTCCCACATGAAAGCAGTTTCCTGGAGTTTTCATAGTAACAGAACAAAGAAAGTCTTAAAACAAGGTGCTTTTAAAATAAAATATCAGCGGAGGGTTAGAGCATTGGTTCAGCAGTTAAGGGCAGTGGCTGTTCTTCCAGAAGACCTGGGTTCAATTAGTGGCATCCACATGGCAGCTCACAATCAACTGTAAGTCCAGTCCCAGGGGATCCAGCACCCACCTTTGGTCTCCATGAGCACCAGGCATGTACATGGTACACAGACATATGTGCAGGCAAAAACATTCATGTACATAAAAATTAAAAAATGAATACAAATTAAAATGCATTGGTGGAGACATAAAAGAGGCCGTCACAAGATGAGGAGTCTCTCCTAGAGGCCTCAGGTACTAGCCGATGACTTTCTTAGCTTTGGGGTTAGTGGAAGCTAGTGGTCTGCTAAGTTAATAGATTCTAAGAGGTTTTGTTTTGTTTTGTTTTGTTTTGTTTTTTTTCCTATTAGTCACAAAACGTTAGAACTGACATGGGTGAGGAATGGCTAGTTAAGAGGCATAAACTAGCAGGGAATGGTGGTTCACACCTTTAGTCTCAGCACTTGGGAAGCAGAAGATGATCTCTGTGAGTTCGAGACAAGCCTGGTCTACAGAGCAGCTCCAGGACAGTCAGAGCTGTTACACAGAGAAACTGTCTTGAAAAACCAAAAAGAAGGAGAAGGAGGAGAAGGAGAAGGAGGAGGAGGAGGAGGAGGAGGAGGAGGAGGAGGAGGAGGAGAAGAAGAAGAAGAAGAAGAAGAAGAAGAAGAAGAAGAAGCATAAAGTAGCCTGAGATGAGGTCATGCAGCTCTTGACCTGCAGCATTACAACCTCTGTGGTTCCAGCCAGTCTCTGCAGGGACAGGTTCTTTCCAGGAATTCTTTCACAGCCTCATGTAGTCCAGGCTGACCTGGAACTCCATATGTAGCTGAGGGTGACTTTGAACTCCTGATCCTCCTGCCTCTGCCTCCCCAGTGCTGGGATTTCGGACATTGCATCGCATTTGGCTGCCTTTTATTCTTGGTATGAGTCTATCCATCTGTCAGGCTTGAAGACACTTGGAAACTATTGTAAGAGAAAGTCGGTGAAGTTTCCAGGACCCTCACCCCACCCCACTTCTCTGCCCACAACTATTGTTTTAGTTTCCTCTGCTCCACACTACTTACCTTGTCTGGCTTTGCTGCCAGAACAACTTTGCTTGGTTTTACTCTAGTTATCAGCTCACTTGATAATTAAAAATGTAATTAGAACAAGTCCAACTGCACAAACGGGTTTGGGAACAGTGGCTTTGGTAGCTGGCATTGGGCTCTTTGTGATGGGAGTGGAAGTCGGGTCATCACAGAGAGGAGCCTCCAGTCTCCCGTGTCCCTTGGGCTGGAAACACCCCAGTCAAGGAATTCCTTTTGAGTCTCCCCTCCCTCTGTTGCCCAGGCTGCCTGAGAACTGCTGGGCTGAAGCGATTCTCCTGCCTTAACCTCCCAAGTAACAGGCTGCAGGTGCTACAGGTGTGGATAGGCTGAACTGTTTCAGTCACTTGGAGCCAGAGAGGGACGGCTCCCAAAGTTAGCAGGGCCAGGCAGACAGAAGCAGAGAAAGCCGCTGAACAAGAAGTACATTCCACAGCCCCGTGTGCCCCCTGGTGGTGCCTATGAGCAGTGCAGCCTGGAATGCCACACCGGAGCCCAGTCCTGGCCACTTCCCGCCCCCTTTCCTCTTTCAGCCTCATTAGAAAAAAACAAAACCCAGCTCACCACACCTCACAGCATTGCATTAAATAGCCCATGGAGAGGTGTGTGAGAAAGAAATGTTTGTGGACTTACCCAACTTAAAAAGAGAGAGGGGAGAGTCTGAAGATGCTGGGTTTGAAATTGGAGGAAGGAGCCCCAAACCCGGGAGTGCTGGCCGCGCAGCAGAGTGGCTGAAAGAGGCAGCTGGGCAGCCGACACCTGGCTGGTCACAGCTAGCTACAAGGGAGTTGGCGAACTGAGCCTTTTAACTCGGGGTCCTGTCCCGGTGACGTCGTGCTAGAGTCGCCCCAAAAGGGGCGACAAGAGTGCCTCGAAATATCCTGGTGGGCTCAAAGGGACCCCCCAAGAAAAGAGCCCTAAGCGCCAAGGTAGACCAAGCAAAGCACTCATGAGGGAAACTTACATGTGAACCGAGTGTCAGGATTCTCAGAGGGACAGAACAGAGAGACTGGATCTACCTATATCAGAAAGGGGATGGACTACAGTGGTTTATAGGCTGTGGTCTAGCTAATCCAACAATGGCCAAGAGTCTAACAGTTGTTCCATGAGGCTGGATGTCTCAGCTGGTCGTCAGTACATACTGGAATCCTGAAGAAGCAGGTTCTAATCCCGGCAAAATCACCTCAGCGACACAATTGATGAACATGCCAGTGAGAGTGAGGGCAAGCGGGCAAAGGCAAAAGCCATTTTATGAGGGCTGCCACCAGTAGGCACGGCCCAGGTTTAGGGTGGGTCTTCTCACCTCAAATGGTCCAATCAAAACTCACAGGTGCGGCCAGCTGCTTAAGTTTAGTTGATTTCAGATGCAATCAAGTTGGCAACAAGAAAGAGGTGTCCTGTCATAGCGCAGTAGGACAGCAGAGTTCACAAAGGAGTTTGAGGGATTTAGGTTGGTGGTGCGGCTCCTGCACAAGGTTGTGGGTTCATTCCTGAACACTGTGGACATGGGTTCCTGTTTCAGAGTGGGAAGGCTGTCGCAGGTGTCGGTGTCTCTACTGCAGATGGAGGGTGCAGAGGAGAGGCTGCAGAGTGCCCTGCAGCTGCAGAGCACTGTCTCCAGGAGGGCAGATGGTCTTCCGTGTGTTTCTTTGGAATGTCACTGCTGTGTGATGAGGGCGTCGGCACCTGTGCTGAGGACGCTACAGAGGACATTGCTCAGGGCCTCATAGGCTCAGTCACCGACCTTGAATCCTCACTGCTTGACTGTGTAGGGGCTTGTACCACTGGGACTGGGGCTCCTTTCACATGATATGATATGATATGATATGATATGATATGATATGATATGATATGATATGATATATTAATTTACTTCTTGTACTGGCATGGAACTTGGGACCTTTTGCATTTGAAGCAAGTACTTTTGTGCTGAGCTGCCTCCCTGGGCCTTCTGCCCATCTTTAAAAAAAATTTAAAGTAGGTAGCTGAGATGGCTCTGCAGGTAAAGGTGCTTGCTGCCGAGACTAATGGCTGGAGTTCAATCCCCAGAGATGCACATGATAGGAAAAAACTGCTCCCTCGAGTCATCCTCTGACCTCCACACGCACGCCACAGCATGAGTGCACACATATCCTTCTCCTTAAATGAGTAACACATTCCCATCTTGGTTTTTGAGACAGGGTTTCTACTTAACCTGGAGCTGACTGATTCCCCTGGACTGGCCAGGGAGTCCCAGACATCCTCCTGTCTCCACCACAGCAGTACTGGGATTACAAGCTGTGGTGCTTTAAATAAGAATGGCCCCCAATGGCTCATATATTTGAATGTTTGGTTGCCAGTTGGTAAAACTGTTTAGGAGGAATAGGAAGTATGGCTTTGTTGGAGGGGGTGTGGTCTGTTGGAGGAGGTATGGCCTTTTGAGGAGGTGTGGTCTGTTGGAGGAGGTGTGGCCTTTTGAGGAGGTGTGGCCTGTTGGAGGGGGTGTGGCCTTTTGAGGAGGTGTAGCCTGTTGGAGGAGGTGTGGCCTGTTGGAAGAGGTGTGTCACTGCGGTGGGCTTTGAAGTTTCAAAAGCCCGCACCAGGTCCAGTCTCTCTTTCTCTCTTTGCCTCTATCGTGCAGATCAAACGTAAGAAACTCAGGTTGGCCTGTGGGTGTGTCTGTGGGGGTGGTCTTGATTGTTATTGATGGGGAGATGCAGTGTAAAGTGGGTGGCACAGCTCCCTGGTTTGGGGCTCTGGCTTGTGTAAGGGCAGAGAAGGTTAGCCAAACACTAAGCACAGGTGCATTTATTTCTCTTGACTGCACACATGAGGTGACCAGCTGCTTCAAGCTCCCACTGTCTCCACTTCCCCTGGATGAGAGGCTGTAATGTGTAACTGTGAGCTGACATAGACTGTTTCTCCCCAAGTGGCTTTTTGCTCAGGCATTTTACCACAGCAGCAGAAATGAATCAGAGACACTCGGGTGAGGAGAGCTGTACCTGAGGCCCTGCCCGAGGAAGGTTGTGCTCTGAGGCTCTTCTTTCACCCTTCACGGCCTTGTTACTTTTTTTTTTTTTTTTCTGCCAAGAATGACTTTTTTTTTCTTTTCTTTTCTTTTGCTTTGTTTTTCGAGACAGGGTTTCTCTGTAGCTTTGGAGGCTGTCCTGGAACTCGCTTTGTAGACTAGGCTGGCCTCGAACTCACAGAGATCTACCTGGCTCTGCCTCCCGAGTGCTGGGATTAAAGGCGTGTGCCACCACTGCCCACCAAGCATGACTTTTAAACATAATTTTTCATTGATTCTTTGGGAGTTTCACATCATGCACCCCAATCCCACTCATTTCCCCAGTCTTCTATATCTGTCCACCACCTTTGTAGTGTCCCCCTGCCCCTCCCCAAGGAAAAATAAAAAAGAAATAATAAAAATAAAATAAAAAATAAAACGACAAATAAGAATATTAATTTTTAAAAAAACAGGGGGCTGGACAGATGGCTCAGCAATTAAGAACACTTGACTGCTCTTCCAGAGGTCCTGAGTTCAATTCTCAGCAACCATATGATGGCTCACAACCATCTGTAATGGGATCAGATTCTTTCTTCTGGTGTGCACGAAGAAAGAGCTCTCCTACACATAAAATACATGAAAAAATAAATCTTTAAAAAAATATTAGTCTAGAAAACAAACAAAATAAAAACACTTTGCTCCTCCATCTTTCCTGCCTCTCCATCAGCCCTTCATCCATCTCAATGGCACTGTGAGCTGTTGTGTATCATGCAGTACACCCTAGTGTCCAAACAGCTTTCCTTGAGAATGTTCATTGTGGAATGTGTTATCAGTCAGACTCAAGGCCCCTGGCTTCTGACACACCATCAATACTGGACCCTCACCCTAACACCTCTCAGATGTCCTGCTGTTGCCCTGCATCATGGAGATCCTGTGACTATGGTTCTGCAGGACCAGTCCCTTCATATACTCCAGGAGGTCATAAATGGGGTAGAGATTGGGGTAGGCCAGCTCAAAGCCATGGTGTGGTGATATTGTATTCCCCAATATATTGTGCACCTTAATAAACTTATCTGGGGTCAGAGAACAGAAAAGCTGCTAGATAGACATAGAGGCCAGAAAATGGTGGCACATACACCTTTAATCCTAGCATTCCAGAGGCAGAGATCCATCCAGATCTCTGTGAGTTCAAAGCCACACTGGAAACAGCCAGGCATGGTGGCATAACAGGAAGTAATGGCAGGAAGCAGAAAGGTATATATGGTGTGAAAACCAGGAACTAGAGTCTGGTTAAGCTTTTAGGCTTTTGAGCAGCAGTTCAGCTGAGATCCATTTGGATGAGGACTCAGAGGCTTCCAGTCTAAGGAAACAAGATTGGCTGAGGCTGGTTCTGTCTCTCTGATCTTTCAGCGTTCACCCCAATATCTGGCTCCGGGTTTGTTTTTATTAATAAGACCTTCTAACAATTCTTGCTACACCATGGATGTGTGCCTGGGTGGTAGTTGAGTTGGTCAGTCCAGGCCACTGGAACTACACTCCTCAGATGAGGGGCAGAGCCAGCTCTCCCATGCCTGTGGTGAGGGGTGGGGCCAGCTTTCCTAAATGTGGGTGGGGCATGACTCTCCTATGAGGGCGGGGCCAGCTTTCCTGTGCAAAGGGCACCAGGTCCACTATGCCAGGGCTGGCTAGGGGTGGGATCAGCACTCCTATTGGGGAGGGCTCTTCCCAGGCCAGTGAGGGTGGGGCCTCAAGACATGGCTCAACACAGGGATCACATGGGCCCCTGTGGGTAACACGAGAAACACACATCAACACAGACCCCAGATGCAGCAGGACCACAGACCCAGATATGGCCCTGGCAGCAGCTTGGGCTGGGATGACACCATGCCCACTCAGATCAGTGTGGCCCCAGCAGCATCTGCCTAGAATGTTAACGGAAGCTTCTGGAACTCTCTTTCCATTAGTGAGGTACCCACCATTATTCAGTGTCTGTATAATGATGTCATGTTCCACCAAACTCATTATAAGTTAAAAATACAAATTGGAAATGACTTTCAGATTTGTTAAATTACACTTTCTGTGTTCGGTGTGCATGTGTGTGTGAGCACATATGTCATGGCATGTGTGAGAAGTTTAAAGGACCACTTGAAGGAGTCAGTTCTCTCCTTCCACCAAGTGGGTCCCAGGGACCAAGCTCAGGTTTTCAGGCTTGGTGGCAAGTGCCTTTACCTGCTGAGCTGTCCCCAGCAAATATTTGTTTGTATACAAAGTTTCTCCATGTAAGCCAGGCGGTGGTGTCACATGCTTTTAATCCCAGCACTCGGGAGGCAGAGCAAGACAGATCTCTGTGAGTTCCAGGCTAGCCTGGTCTACAGAGATCCAGGACAGACACCAAAACTACAGAGAAACCCTGTCTTGGGGGTGGGGAGTTTCTCCATGTAGCCTTGGCTGCCCAGAACTTGCTCTGTAAAGCAAGCTGACTTAGTCTTTCAGTGAACTCCCTGCCTCTGCCGCCTACATTCTAAGACTGAGCCAGCATGCCCAGCTTTTGTTGAGGTTGTGAGGGTTTTGGTTGGTTAGTTTAAAGGCAGGTTCTCATTATGTAGACCAAGCAGGCCTGGAATCCAGAAAGCCACATGCCTCTGCCTCCTGAGCACTGAGATTAAGGCGTCCAGCACCACGCTCAGACAAGAGACTTCTTATTATTTTGTGTATGCCTAAGTGTGTGTTCATGTGTGTGGGTGCACATATGTGTACAGGTGCATGTGAAGGTCAGAGGACATCTTCAGATGTTCTTCAAATGCTCTTTTGACACAGGGTCTCTTACTAGCCTGGATATTATGAAGTAGACTGAGCTGGCCAGGGAGCCCCAAGGATCCTCCTGTTTCTACCTCTCCAGTACTGCGATTGAAAGTGCAAAGTGCACACCACCACCTGGTGTGATGGCACACGCCTTTAATCCCCTTACTCAGGAGCAGAGGCAGGTGGATCTCTGGATTCCAGGCCAGTCTGGTCTACATAGTGAGACCCTATCTCAAAAATGAAACAGAAGAACAACCAAGAAAAGTATGCACCCACACCTGACCTCCTTCTCCTGTGTGTGTGTGTGTGTGTGTGTGTGTGTGTGTGTATGCGCGCACAGGTATCCATGTGCCATGGTACTCAAGATGAGGTCAACTGTTGGGAGTCAGTTGTCTTCACCCAATGTGTGTTCGGGGATTGAACTCAGTTCCTTGTGCCCGCACAGCAAGTGCTCTACTGCTAAGCTCTGTCTTCAGACCCAACTGATCATTTAAAATTTTTATTTGTCTGTGTGTGTGTGTCTGTGTGTGTGTGTGTGTGCACATGGGTGCATGTGTATATGTCTGTGCATGTGCATGCAGATCCCATGGAGGCCAGAAGGGACAGTCCAATCTTCTGGAAGAGCAGCTACAGGTGGCTGTGAGCTGCCATGTGGGTGCTGGGAACTGAACTCAGGTCCTCTGCAAGAGCCACAGTGCTCTAGACCGCTGAACCAGCTGTCCAGCCCCTGAATGATCATTTTTATTCCTAGACATTTGCCTAGAGTGAGAAATTGATTTATCTGGAGCATGATTCAGAAGACTGCACACAGAGGTCAGAGTTCAGAAATCACACCAATAAGCACATTGAGGAAACAGGGTTGTTTTTTTTTTTTTAAATTTTTTTAATGCCCCCCTGAGATAGGGTTTCTTTGTGTAGCCCTGGCTGGCTTCGAACTCACAGAGATCCCCTGCCTCTGCCTCTGCAGTGCTGGGATTAAAGGCATGCGCTACCATCAAATGGTTCTTAGATGAAGCCGAGGCCCTCTGTTTTAGTTTCTTGGATTTTCTGTGGATGTTTGGGAAAAATACCCCAGCATGTTCTATACCCAATCAACATGAATACATGGTGTTATTCACTATCCCTCTTCTGCCCCATCTTCCTGAGCACAGCAGCCACAGATGTGACTCCCTCCCTCCTGACGATTTATTGGCAAATGTCTGATTTCATTATGACAGAGAGTCAGCAGCAGGCCTTGGGGACTCCTCCAGTTGCTGAGATTCCCCGTGTGATATCCATCATCCTCATCCATGCCACTCAGCACAACAAATACTTCAAAGCCAGGCTCTGTTCCTTCTGGAGCCTGGGAAGAACTGGCAAAGAAGGATCGGGCTGTCCTTGTCCATCTGCTCCTGTGCCTCTGTGAGCTGTAACCCCCAACTTGTAACCTGCCTGGGTCCTGATCAAAAGCACTGGGTCCAAGAATACCTTCAGAGCGACTGAGATGATTGCATCCTGTCCCTATGTCTTCACTTGTTGACAGTAGCACGTGCTGAAGTACACCCTGCTCTTGCAAGTCTTGCTGAGTGGGGACTGCAGAGCTCCAGAAGCCTATCTGATTTTATGATTGATGGCTTGATGGGTTAGCTGGAGATGGTGATGGGTTGGGATTATTACTGAAAGTTTTAGGGTTGAAGCCTGGGCCCTGTGGCCCTAACAAGCTAGGCTAACTCACCCATCCTCCATATGCAATTCAAAACACATCATGGTGGAAAGTAGAGAAAGGAGGTCTGTTCAGTGTGGCCACGCTGAGGAGAGGGATAAATAAAGAGGTCCAGTGACCCCAGTGCCAGCAGCAAACTCATCTTCAGAGTCCTGATGTGAGGTTTAGGTTTAGATAAAGGCCAGGGGGCTGGGGAGACGGCTCAGTGGTGAGTGCTGTGTGAGCATAAATCCCCAGAACTCACGTAAAAGTCAGTGGCGCCATGAGTCTGCAATCCCAGCACTATGTGGGACAGAAACAGGATCTTTGGGACTTGGTCACCAGTTAACTCCAGGTTCAGTGAGAGACCCTGTCTCTGGGAAAGACAGTGAAGAGCAGGGCACACCGTATCCTCCTCTGGTCTCTGAATGCACAGATACAGGCACACAAACAAAATGAATAAACAAATAGGAGGTAGAAGTGGTGTTGAACCAAGCGGTCCTGGTCAAGGTGTGGCCCTGTGTGCCTTTTGTCTCAGGAGCGGCCCCTCTGCAAGGTGGGCGGCTGAGCTGTCAGAACTACATGAAGTCTCTTGCTGGGAGACAATTCGCCCTCTGGCTGGCACCAGGGGCTGTGTATGTGTGTATGTGTGTGTGTCTGTGTGTGTCTGTCTGTCTGTCTGTCTGAGTCTCTGTGTGTTTTTGTGTCTGTCTATGTGTCTATTATGTGTGTGTGTGTGTGTCTGTCTGTCTGAGTCTCTGTGTGTTTTTGTGTCTGTCTATGTGTCTATTGTGTGTGTGTGTGTGTCTGTCTGTCTGTCTGAGTCTCTGTGTGTTTTTGTGTCTATGTGTCTATTATGTGTGTGTCTGTCTGTCTGTCTGTCTGAGTCTCTGTGTGTTTTTGTGTCTGTCTATGTGTCTATGTATGTGTGTCTGTGTGTGTCTGTGTGTGTGTCTGTGTGTGTCTGTCTGTCTGTCTGAGTCTCTGTGTGTTTTGTGTCTGTCTATGTGTCTATGTATGTGTGTCTATGTGTGGATGTGTGTGTGTGGATGTGTGTGTGTGTGTGTGTGTGTACACGCGTGCGTTCACACTCCAGCTGATGACAGAGAAATGCCAATCCTTGGGAGATGGAGGAAGCCAGATTGAGGAGGAACCTCTGAGCCCTGGGTCTCTGGAGGCAGCCCCTGTAGGCTTTCATTCACTTACTCCCTTTCAACAGACTCTTGTAACATTCCTGACTAAACACAATTTCTGTTCACAAAGAATCCCCAAGTCTGTACCTAGAGCCCCCTACAGGGTGTATTCAGGGAGGTCCTGGGGGAGCAGAGGGGAACTAGAGAAGGGAGCTTGGGGGGGAAGGAAACCTGAGCCAATCCTAGGGAAAGTGGGAGGGGTCTTCCCAGGTAGCAGGAAACCACTGAGGCAGCCCAGCAAGGTGCCCAGGACGCTGGCAGAGTGAACAAGGATGGGGCTAGGGACTAGAGGCAGCCGGAGGGCCTGGAGAACCAGTAGCTTTCATCTGAGAAGGCAACATGGAGACATTTGGCTGGACAGAGACATGGCCACATTATGTTCTCTTTAAATATTTTTAGATTTATTTATTTATTCATTTAATTTGAGGTAGGGTCTCATTATATAGCTCTGGCTGTCCTGGAACCATGTAGACCAGTCTGGTCTCTACCTCCCAAGTGTTGGGATAAAAGGCATGTGTGTGCCACTATGCCCAACTTAGATTTATTTATTTATGTGTATGTGTGTATAACTTGTGTGCAGTACCCATGGAGTCCAGAAGAGGGCGTCAGGTCTCCTGGCACTGGAGTTGCAGGTGATTGTGAGCAGTGATGTGGGTGCTGGGAACTGAACCCTGGTCCTCTGGAAGAGCAGCAAGTGCTCTTAGCTCCTGAGCTCTCTCCAGCCCCATGTTGTTCCAGTGCCCGTATTATATCCTCTTTAGAGAAAGCCCAGACTGTGACCACCCTAACAGATCTTACAAAACAAGCTCCTTCTTTTGGAAGAATTAACTCAGAGGAGATCTCAGCCAATCAGAGCCTCACACCTGGTCTGACTGTTGGTACAAGTGCCCAGGCCTGAGCCAATCAGATCAGGACATACCTTGGGAGACCTAGTAGGTTCAAGAGTGATCATGTGCCCTAGAATGTCTGCCTAGGAAGAAGAGAACGGTTCACCTGCCCACCTCTATGGGTTCCTGGGATGAGAGAGGAGGCGTAGAGCTGTGACTTTTTTCACAGCCATCCTAATGAAATAGGCCTGCTAGATAAAATACAGGAGCTCAATTAAATCTGCATTTCAGATAAACAGTCATGGGCGAGGTGACATTTGTGTATGTCTGTGTTATATCAGTGCATTGTTAATCTGAAGCTGAAACAAATTATCCACATTCACTTATCCATTTTGCTAAGTTGGACAGTCCTAAGCCTGGTGTGTGTATAGTGAGAGGCTGCCCAGTGGAGGGTCTGACAGGCAGGTGAAGGATCCTCAGAGTGGAGGGTCTGACAGGCAGGTGAAGGATCCTCAGAGTGGAGGGTCTGACAGGCAAGTGAAGGATCCTCAGAGCAGAGTCTGGCTCACAGCTTTGGAGGGTACAACCCATCTTGGCAGAGGGGGTGTCCTGGCTTTTTGTTTTGTTCTTTCAAGACAGAATCTCTCTACGTATCCCTTGCTGTCCTGGAACTAGCTCTGTAGACCAGGCTGGCCTTGAACTCACAGAGGTCCTCCTGCCGCTGCCTCCCGAGTGCTGGGATTAAAGGTATGCACCACCATGCCCTGATGTCCTAGTGAGCTCTAGCTGTCAGTGGACAACAGCTTGGAGTCACCTGAGAAGGGAGTCTCACCTGAGGGAGTGCTCAGAGCTGACTGACCAGCAGGTGTGGCTATAGGATAATGCAGAAGGGCAGCCCACTGTGGGCAGTTCCATTCCCTGGGCAGGTAGTCCTGGACAGTATAAGAAAGCTAACTGAGCATGAGTCTCTGAGGGAACCAGAAATCAGTCCTCCATCATGGCTGCTGTACCTTCTGCCGTGAGTTCCCTGATCAGAGGCAGTGCTGTGTGGACTAGCACCCAGGCCTGCCTGGTTCTAGTCTGCCTGTTCCTGCTTGGGTTCCTGCCCTCACTTCTCTCAACAACAAACCTCTTTGTCTCCTAAGTTACTGCTGGTTATGGTGTTTGCCACAGTAACAGAATACAACCAGGACAAGGGCCTGGCAGATCAGCTCCATGGGGGCAGGGTTGGAGGTGGGGAGAGAGCTAGATGGGATCTGGCTGCTGGGGTGATGCTAAGGGAGGGGCCTTCCAGGCCCAGCACCTTAGACCACCCATCTCTGCCAGCATCCTTTCAGAGCTCAGGAATTAAGGCCCAATGGAGGCCCCACAGCCTGCTTAAAATGCAAATTAAGTCCTACACACAAAAAGGAAACCTATTCTTGTACACAGCTTTCTCTACTTCAAGAACATCACAATATTTACTCTGAAATCATTCCAGGATTAGCATGGTTTTGCCTTTCATGTTGACATCTATGATACAAACGGAACTCATTTGGGAAGTGTCCCCTGACTCACCTTTGTACTGCCTGACAGACAGGGGTCACATGGTGACACAGCCCATGAGCTCAGGCAGGGCTGAGCAGACAGATGTGGGTGACAGGGGCATCTCACAGGGATGACCGGGGTGTTCTCTCAGGGATGACCGGGGCGTTCTCACAGGGGTGACAGGGGCGTTCTCACAGGGATGACCGGGGTGTTCTCTCAGGGATGATGGGGCGTTCTCACAGGGATGACAGGGGTGTTCTCTCAGGGATGACCGGGGCGTTCTCACAGGGATGACTGGGGTGTTCTCACAGGGGTGACAGGGGCATCTCACAGGGATGACCGGGGCTTCTCTCAGGCATAGCACAGGAAGGAGGAGGGGATGGAGGGAGGCCGGAAAGGCAGACTCTCCAGACAAGGAAATAATTGAAAGTCCTATTCTTGTCTCCCCAGAGGCTGTCATTTTCCAGGTTGCCACAGGGACTTCGGTGAATGCTAGCACTCAGGCGACTCCGAGGTCTGTGATCCTACAGCTCCAGGGACTGGTGGCAGGCAGTGTGTGATGACGGACGCATCACCTGCTTATTGTTCTGACTCGGTCTCCACCTCACATTTGTACCGGTTGGAAGGAAAAGGGTGACTGAGCCCACACTCCTGGAACATGCCATTTCCTCTGGCTCCTGGAAAGGCCTTTGAGGAAGAATTCAGTGAAGCTAGGGAGAAGGGAGCTCCTGAGTCCAGACACCGGTCACTAGAGGTCACCTCACCTGGACCATGGCTCTCTACCCGAGCACCAATGGGAAAGGCTGCTACAAGGAGCCACATCAGTATCCTTTGCAGCTGGCTGCACCTCCTCCAGACTCACATGTAGTGCGAATTCTGATTGGTCTTAATAGTAAAAACCCAGACTCAGATATTGGGGTAAATGCTGAAAGATCAGAGAAATAAAGGAGCCAGCCACTAGAGAGACTTCTTATCTCTACCGAATTCTCAGACTGAAAGGGGCCGAGCTCCTGTCTCTGCCTATCTTATATTCCTCTCTTCACCCAGCCATATCACTTCCTGTTTCTTCTTCCCTAGTACTGGGATTAAAGGTGTATGTGCCTCTCAAGTACTGGATCAAAGGCATGAGATCCCAAGTGCTGGGACTAAAGGGGTGAGCCACCACTGCCTGGCCTCTGTGGTTAACTAGTGACTAGCTTCACCCTCTGATCTCCAGGTAAGCTTTATTTGTTAGAGCACAAACAAAATGTCACCACACTCATATGTCAGCCATTGTTATTGCTACAGCCTGGGTCCTAGCTCTGTCACAGATTTCCATGAAGATGGTATCTGCATGGTTATATCACACAAGTTGTATCCATTATGGCCACAGCAGTATATAGGGTGGAGGTGAAATGTCATGAAACATCAGAATCTACTTGGCTCGAACATCCCAGTAGGACACCTTGCTGATGGGCCACTTTAAGTAGTCATTTTTGTTATTGCTGTTGTTTAAACAAAATTCCAGAGGTGAGTAACTTTTTTTTATTTTTTAAAGAGGTTCACTTTGCTCTCTGTTCCAGAGTTCTGGTGTTAACTTTGCTCTGGTAAGGGCCTTGTGGGGTACGGGAGAGATCACATTGGCAAACAGGAAGCTGGAGAGACACTGAGGGACACAATGCCTCTTGTGAGTACATCCTGATGGTCTGAGCACCTCCCAGCAAGCATGACCGCTTATAACTTCCAGTGCACAAACCTGTGGAGACACACCCAAACATGGCAGTCAGCAAGAGTCAGCATATGTATTTGTTAATTGTTTCTCTTTTGTGAGAAGAGGGAAGAGATGTGTGTGTGTGTGTGTGTGTGTGTGTGTGTGTGTGCACGCATGTGTGTGCATGAGTATGCTAGTGCGCATGTGTGGGCTGGGGCAGGACAGAGGACAGCCTGTGATAACATCTTCAGAAACACCATCCATTTCCTTTGAGCAGGGTGCCTCACTGCCAGGTACTGTGAGCCTCGGGAACCCGGTCATCTCTGCCTCCCCAGTGCTGGGACTGCAGACATGAACCACCATGCTTAACTGTTTACTTAGGTTCTGGGGACTAGATTCCAGGCAAGCATGTTACTGACTGAGCCATCTCTCCAGCCCTTGGGTAAAGTTGCACACATTTGTTTTAAGATTGATTTTTATTTTATGTATGTGAATGTGTTGTCTGCACATGTGTCTGTGTACCGTGTGTGTTCAGTACCCGCAGAGGTCAGAAGAGGGCATTGGATCCCCTGGAACTGGAGTTAGAGATGGTTATAAACTGCTATAAGGCTGCTGGGAACTGAACCCGGGTCCTCTGTAAAGGCAGCCCGTGCTCTTAACCCCCGAGCCATCTCTCCAGCCTTTGACAGCTCCGACATCTGAATGAGGACAGGAAGTCACAAGTCACTGTTTCCCCAAGGTGTTTACTATGTTACAGGCAGATCTTTTCTCTCCCTTGCTCAAATAGCCTGGGTGACCCCTGAGGTCTCAGTGGCTTAGACTGTCCCTGAGGCTAGCCAACACTGTCATCCATCAGATTGCCTATGAGAGGCCCTCCAGTAAGGACAGGACGGCTTAGCCTTAGGGCCATCAATCTTCACACTGAAGGGGACTTCTTAATCGCAGCTGTGAGAAAGCCTGACAAAGACATTGGTCATGGGTGAGCAGAGACAATTGCAGGCTTAGCATGGAGGTGGCCTACAGTAACTGTGATGGAGCAGGATTCAAGTTCAGAGGTTAAGTGCTCTAGGGGCCCATCACTGTTCTCCGCCTGGCACTTTTAGTTCCTGAGCTCCTGGCAGGTGGAAGGTGAAAGCCGGTGGTAGAGAGGGGTCCTCCCTCCTGGCTCTGTATCTCCCACCCGCTTCCGTCAAGCTGCGATGGTCCTATTCCCCAGCTGGCACTATAGTAGTAACACCTTGTGCTAGAGCCATGCTTGAGCCTGGGAGGGGATTATCAGTCCTCAAAACTGCTCTTGGTGTGAGTTTGGGATTCCAAAGCCCTGGCAAGTGGTGGAATGTTCATCCCTAAAGCTTCCCTCGGGACTGGGAGAGGGAGAGGGGGGAAAATGTGGGATGGAAGAGATGAAAGGCTTTTTTTCTCCCCCAAATTGGAACCACACTTCAGATGAAAACAATGTATCTTGGAGGTTGCGATAAGATAGAAGAGAAAATTGCCGGAGACGTGTTCAGGGCTGCTCCTGGTGCTTATCTTCTCATGCCCTGTCAATCCCAGACGGTGTTTGCTGCTGCCGAGAAAGCCAGGGACACAGAACAAAGGCCGTCTCAGAAACATGGGCTCGGAGAACATTAGCCCTGTTTTTAAAGTGTTTAATTTCATGGCTTCCACGCGTACAGTTGTTTTCCGATTCTGAGAGGCAGCTGGAGGGAGGAAACAGAGTGTGGCCGCCAATTAGTGCCGTGTCTTGCTGGCTTGTCCAATTGCTGTCTTTTGTTTAAGCCTAAATGCATTTTCCAAGCCACTTGGCTTCTAGGATGCTGTGGGTTTCATTGACTGCAACCTTTTCGCAAACCAGCAACTCCAGAGACCCTCGGGTGACAGAGGGAGGTAGCTCCAACTGCACCGTCCTGGCTTCAGGGAAAAGATGTCACCGACAGTATAAGCTAACTGTGTCCTCTCCCACCAAACCTGGAGTTATGGGGGTTTCTGAGCTGCCTGACATGGGTGCTGGAACTGGCCTCAGGTCCTCTCCTATGAGCGCTTAACTGCTGAGCCATCTTTCCAGCCCTGGAAATGGGGTCTATTTTTTCTTTTCTTTTTCTTTTTCTTTTTCTTTTTCTTTTTTGTTTTGTTTTGTTTTGTTTTGTTTTGTTTTGTTTTTGAGACAGGGTTTCTCTGTGTAGCTTTGGCTGCCCTGGAACTCACAGAGATCCACCTGCCTCTGCCTTCTATGTGCTGGGATTAAAGATGTGCACCACCCCCAGCAACAGCAGCAGCTTGGAAGTGGTGTCTTCACAGACGTGATCCGGTGAAGAGAAAGTCTCAGGATGGGCCTCATCCATTGACTAGTGTTCTTACAAAGTGTGATGGGTCTAGGGAGACAGCTTGGTCTGTGAAAGGCTGGCCTGAGTTCAATCCCTAGAACCCACCTAACAAAGATGGCAGCCATCCCCATTTCTAATCTTAGCAGAAGGAAGATGGAGACACATGGATCCCCAAGGCTTGCTGGCCAGGCAGCCTAGCCCATTCGGAGAGTCCAAGATTAGTGAGAGAGCCACACACCAAACTGCACGTGCGCACAAAAGAGAGGGAGTGTGGATACACACAGCAAAAAGGATCTGAGGAGACATAGGAGAAGACAGCCACCTGCAAGCCACAGAGAGAGGCCTTGGCTTGCTCACTGCCCTCAAGAGAAACCAGCCCTGCCCAGATCCCAGAATCCTGAGAAAATCAGCATTCATTGTTTAAACCCAATTGTGAGACTGAGTTACAACAGCCATCGGACACTAAAACAGTCACTGGAAAAGCTGGTGGGCCGGAGAGAGCAGAAGGCTGCTTCAGTTTCCCCAGATGGGAACTGAGCATGGATGAGGTAAGGTCGCAGAGATGATTGAAACATTAGCTCTACTCAGCCCTCCTATCTGTAAGAATTCTTCCTTTGGGGAGTTGTAAACAATGCCTACTCCCTCCTCAGGCCCTTAGGACAAATCAGAGCTCTCCTGGGGAGCAGTGAGTTTACTGAACTTACTTAGCTCGGGTGAGGGGTCACTCTGACAGGAGCATGTGTGACCCCCACAGCCTCACTGCAAAGTCTTCACCCAGCACGAATGATGGTGTCCCCACAGCCACACTGATGGGAGACTCCAGTTAACTTTCCACAGCCGTATACTCTAGTGCCTCCCGAGAGAGTCTTCCTCCACATTAATCAGGGCAGAATTACATACAAATGGCCAGGAGCTGGGGATGGAGCCTTAGGTGAAGGTCCAGAACTCTCCCTCCTGTAAGAGAATACCAGCAGCCTCCAAGCCCATGCTGATGGGCTTCACAAGCAGGCACAACTGATCTGGAGATGGACGGTGATTTGCTCACAGGACCTCACTCTGTAAGAGCATCTTAGCATCTTCTAGTGTCCTTTCACCCACCGCAGCCAGGTAAGGTGAAAGCGCTCCCCCTACCCCCTTGTCCCCCTCTGGTGCTGGTCACCAAGTCCGGGATTCTACCACCCAGGTATACTGGACATCACAAACATCTTTGGTCAGCCCATCCTTGACTACCTAGTCTGAAGTCACCACTTAGGAGGTGTCTTTTTTTTTTTTTTCCCTCACTAAAAGCGTGGACTACTTGAGCCAAGAAAGCCTGGGTTTCTAGGACATTCTCTGATACTCAGAGCAGGGGTCTGGACCCTGGTTCCTTGGGAGCTGGCCATGAAGGGATCTGCCTGCCTGTGAGGATGTTCCACTCAGATAAAAGGCTCAGGTCTCTTTATAGCTGACATCTGCCATGTCCGCACAGCTGGTGGACAGTTATCTTCCAGGGTGGGCAATGATGGAGCTCCATGTGGTGATTAAAGGTACATGTTCTTCCAAGGTAGGAGCAAAGCAACTCTGTGGAAGTCCCCAAGTGGATTTGCTTGGCTGTGACTAAGCTTGAGTGACAGGGAATTTACAGTGGGCTCAGCTCAGGGCTGGGCTGGAGAACACCATCCGGGACCCAAGGGATGGGCACTTTCACTCTGAGGGCTGGTGGGAATAGAACTGTATTTTCTTTTTCAAAAGCTACGTCTGCTGGTGAGATGGCTCCACACAGTAGGAGAACTAACTCCTGCAAGTTACAAACACACAACACACACACACACACACACACACACACACACACACACACACACACACTAAAAGTAAGACAATTAAAGAACAGTTCTGACCCCTGCTTCCTGAGAGTGAGACCTTATTTGGAGAAACTCCATGCAGATTGGGGTGAGTCAAGCTAAGGGGAGGTGTCTTAGAATTTCTGTTGCTGTGATGAAACACCGTGACCCAAAAGCGAGTTGGGGAGGAAAGGTTTATTTGGCTTACACTCCAACACCACTGTTCATCACTGAAGGAAGTCAGGACAGGGACCTGGAGGCAAGAGCTGATGCAGAGGCCATGGAGGGGTGCTGCTTACTGGCTTGCTCCTCATGGCTTGCTCAGACTGCTTTCTTATAGAATTCAGGACTACCAACCCTGCAATGGCCCCACCCACCATGGGCTGGGCCCTCCTCCATTAATCATTAAGAAAATGCCCTATAGCTTCTTATGGTGACATTTTCTCAATTGAGGTCCCTCCTCCCACGTGACTCCGGCTGTGTCAAGTTGACATAAGACTACCTAGGACGGGAGGTCATGTTGAAGTGGGTGGGCCGCAATCAGATGTCATGTGCATCCTTAGAGAAGAAACAGACACATGGGGACGAGTATGAGATGACAGAGAAAGGGACTAAGGCATCTACAAGGAGACCCAGCCTCGCCACCAGTGCTAGAAGCTCAGCATGCCCCCATCACAGGCTCCAGATGGTGCCACCCTGCTGGCACCTTGCGTTTGGACTTCTGGTCCCCAGAACTATGAGACAATACATTCTGTTGCTTTAAGCTGTTCTGCTATATCGTCTGGTAAAATAGCGGGCACCAGGAGACAAACTCGGCAGCAACCACAAGCCGGGCCTTTGCAGTCACATCTGTGAGATCCCTCAGACAGCCTGGGGCTGCCTCAAGTGCTGCTGACGTGGCTGGCTTTGTGCATGGGAACGGGGATCAAACCCAGGTCCTTGTGTTTGTGCCGTGAGCCATTTCCCCGGGTCCCAGGGTAATACCTTCTGAATGGACTGCTGCACGAATGGTCTGATTACCTCACTGGCTCCCAAACCTAATTCTTCTCTGTGGTAACAGGATTATGTCCTTTCCTGGGGTATGTTCAATACTAAAGACACACCAGACTTGACACTGTGGGTATGAACCCACAGAGGGTTAGAGCAGGCTCTGTAGGGAAACAGAGCTCCTGGCACCCTGCCCAGAGGCCCTGAGCCTGGGCTGTGAAGGCTGAGTCAGTTTCTAAGCTAGGCTTGTACATCCACTCTGGTGCCTGGAATCCTAGCGTAGGCAGCTTTGTCCCAGGAATCCTCCGAATCCTCCTCCCTGCAGGGAGCCTTAGGGCCACCAGATGGCAGTAAAGACCGAGGCTGAAGAGGTCTGAGCCTCAAAAGGACAGTGGGTACCATGGGGGGGGGGGGGGGGGGGAGAAAACCCTGGGGATAAAGGTAGAGTCATCCTTGGAGAAGGAAGAACAGGATGCCAAGGCTAGCACACTCCCAGGGCCCTAGGCAGAGGGACCACAGAGTCTATGTGGTCAGGGTGGCTGTGAACCTGACTGGAGATCTGAAATCTTGGTGCATCTTAGCTGGTTCTGACAGATAGAGGGAAGTGTTTGAGAGTGCAGAGCCCTGGGTTCAAGTCCTGGTGCACACAATGGGGAGTGAAGTCTCTTGAAGGGACAAGGGCTCATCTCTGCTCCCGTCCCAGCTTCGTTTCTGCTGGTGTGCTAAAACACACCAACAATAAGCAGCTTAGGGAAGAAAGGGGGTTGTATCACTTGTGATTTCAGGTTCCAGCGACTTGTGTCACATTCTCAGTTAATAGTGGAGGAAATAAAGGCACACATGCTTGCTTGCTTGTGCTCAGCCCCATTTCTCCACTTTTAAACCGTTCAGGATCCTTTGCCTAGGAAAATGCCCACAGTGAGCTGGGTCTCCTACATCAATTAATTTAATGAAGCCCCCCCCCCCACACACACACACATGCCCATAGGCCAACCTGATGGTGTCAAGTTAACAATTTCTGCTCACCATTACAGCTCACCATTTTTGAATCAGGCTGTTTTCCAGAGCCCCAAGCATTTTACAAGGGGAGGGAGGTGGGGCATGCGGAGTGGAGGGGCAGAAGGAGGGATGACTGCAGCAGGTCACCGTGGAACCTCTGGGGGTCAGGGATGGGTGTTTATTGGGTTAGGATGGAAACCTGTGTCTTCTCTCTCTCTCTCTCTCTCTCTCTCTCTCTCTCTCTCTCTCTCTCTCTCTCTCTCTCCTTTGTTTGAGTCTCTTCTATGAGAGGATTTCTCTGTGCCTGAGGTGGGGAGTTGCAATAATTAAGTCAGTCTGGTCACTGATACTGTATCCTTTACTCAGACAGGAACCTTCCAGGCTTGTTGAGCTAGAGGTTGTTACTTTGGGAGAATCCTCAATTGTTATTGACTCACAAGCCTGAGTTTCCTTGAGACAAAATCAACATTGTCCTGCAAGACGTTCAGGGGCTTTTGCAGACAGTGAGACAAAGTGAAAGGGGATGCATTAGAAAAGGCTTTTTAGTTCTTTTTTTTATAAATTTGTTTTGGTTTTTCAAGACAGGGTTTCTCTGTAGCTTTAAAGGCTGTCCTGGAACTCTTTGTAGAGTTTAAAGGCTGGCCTCGAACTCACAGAGATCCACCTGCCTCTGCCTCCCAAGTGCTGAGATTACAGGCGTGCGCCACCACCGCCCGGCAGCTTTTTAGTTCTTAAACAAATAAGTACTTAACAATAGCTCAGAGTCCTCAAGTGCGCATGCATGCCAGGCAGGCACTTCTGTGCTCCCCGTCTGGTCTGAGCCTCACAGCAACCAAGCAAAAGGAAGAAGAAACTGAGGTGCAGACACTCAAATGGGGTGGGGGTGCTGTAAGCTAGCCCCAGAGTCAGGGTTCAGAGATGGTCCTGGCTTTACTGGGCCCACTGAGGAGGAGAAAGATGCTTTGAAAAACGTACAAAACCTCGGTGTGACAACAAGAGATCCTGATCGGAGGGCTGGAGAGGTGGCCCAGCAGGGACAAGTGTTCACTGACCTTGCGGAGGACTGGAGTTCAGCTCCAGCACCCAGCAGCTCACAGCAGCCTGCAACCTCACACCTTCTCCTGGCCTCTGCAGGCAACTGCACTCACATGTACATACCCCCGTCTGTGGATATATAGAATTAAAAATAAAAACAAATCTCAACAAAAATGGGAAGAAGCTAGAAGATTTAGGGGCTACAAATATTGCTCAATTGCAAGTTCACTACTGCCCCCCACCAAGTGTTCTGTGTAGCTTAAGAAAAATTTTAGGACAAATGGACTCCCTAGTTTGAAAGAGCTTGGGGAACGCTGGGTTGAACCCAGTGTGACAGAGTTCTTGACCTCTGAGAGAAGGTGGGAAGGACAATGGTTCTGGAAGACGTTGGACTATAGAACCTCTCTGAGTCATGCATCTGATGAGCTGTGAGTTCCAAAGGACACATTTAGGAAAATGCTGCTCTGTAAGCTCCCGGAAGACCAGCTCTCACTGTGATTGACAACATACCCCCCTTCGTATGTTCCACCCCAATCCCCAATCTGGGAACTTGCACTAAGTTAGCTACAGAGTCTGTAGTCTGGACTTTTCTTGCCTAGAGAGGCCTGAGCCTTTTGTGTGGCCCCGGATCAGTAGTGAGGACTGAGGGTCAAAGAGGCTCTGTGCATGTATGTGTGTGTTGGTGTGAATGTATGCATGTGCACATGCGGGTGCATGTATGTGTGTGTTGGTGTGAATGTATGCATGTGCACATGCGGGTGCATGTATGTGTGTGTTGGTGTGAATGTATACATGTGCACATGTGGGTGCATGTATGTGTGTGTTGGTGTGAATGTATGCATGTGCACATGTGGGTGCATGTATGTGGGTGTAGATGCATGTGGATGTCAGAGGCGCTTAGTTTGGGTTCCTATGGCTACAATGAAACACTGTGACCAAAAAACAAGTTGGGGAGGAAAGAGTTTATTTGGCTTAGACTTCCACATTACTGTTTATCATTGAGGGAAGTCAGGACAGGAACTCAGGCAGGGCAGGAACCTGGAGGCAGGAGCTGATGTGGAGGCCATGGCGGGTGCTGCTTACTGGCTTGCTCTCCACGGCTTGCTCAGCCTGCTTTCTTATAGAACCACCAGCCCAGGGATGGCACCACCCACCATGGGCTGGGCCCTCCCCCATCAATCACTAATTAAGAAAATGTATCTTATGGAGGCATCTTCTCAATTGAGGCCCCCTCCTTTCGGATGACTCTAGCTTGTGTCAAGTTGGTATAAACTAGCCAGCACAGAGGCCAATGTTTAGCTTGCTGTCCACATTATTATTGTTATTGTTGTCTCAACATGTATATCTGGCTTCAAATTCACAGAGGTCTGCCTGCCTTTGCCTCTGAGAGCTGGGGTGGGAGGCGTGCACCACCACACCCAGCTCCATAGAGTGTCTCACTGAATGTGTGGTTCAGTCATTCAGCTAGATAGGCAGACTCATGCTCTCCTGGGATCTCCCTGGCCCCCCACACCCCGAGCTGGCAATACAGATGTGTAAATGCTGCCATTGCTCAGTGTTTACATGGATGCTGGGATCTGAACTCAGGTTTTCATGCTTACACAGCAACCGTTCACTTGGTGAGCTGTCTCCCCACCCCCACAGACGTCATTTTGAAGTTCTCTGTTTCAACTGGGAGAGGAAGCAAGTATGGAAGATTTGCTTGGCCAAAGCAAAGCTATTTTGAATTGAAATATAAAGATCCCAAATCTAGAAGCATTCCTCAGCACAGGCTTCATGAAAATCAAAATTGCTTAAAGATAATTATTTGACTTTATATTGAGTTAAAGAACCAGATATAAAAGATTGCATTCTGGGTGATTCCATTTCTGTGGAGTTCTACAAAAGGCAAAATTAATCTGTGGGGATAGAGCATTGGAACAGTGGTTGCCTCTGAGGTGCTGGTGAGGTGTGAGAGAACTTTCCAGGACGAGAGAAGCACCCTGCATTTTGAAAGAGCTGAAGGATACACCAGGATAAGCATTTGTCAGACCAAGTCAGGTTGTGTCCTTAAGCTGGGTGGCATTTCAGTGTGTGCTTCAATAGTGTAGTAGGGGTGGGGCTCTGTTGATAGGGAGCTTGCCTGTATGCACAACCCCGGGTTCCATCCCCAGCACTGCACAAACTGGGTGTGAGGTGCACACCTGAAGTCTCAGCACTGGGGAGATGGAGGTAGGCTAGCCTGGGCTACATGAAAGCCTGTCTCAAAAAAAGGGTATGTTAAGAGAAGAAAAAAATAAATATTGCCGGGCGGTGGTGGTGGCCCATGCACGCCTTTAATCCCAGCACTCAGGAGGCAGAGGCAGGCAGATCTCTGAATTTGAGGCCAGCCAAGTCTACAGAGTGAGTTCTAGGACAGCTAGAAACTGTCTTGAAAAACCAAAATAAATGCATAAATACTTAGGAAAAGAAACATTGATCATTGTGAATAATCATCTACTTAAAGAGGCAGATGTCTCTCTGCCTCCAAGTAACTTATCCAGGTAGGCTCCCCTTGGGGTTCAAAGCATCAACAGACGTCACTCCATTTCTGTTGACCTATAGCTGCAAGGGATCCCAAAGGTGCAGAAAGTCCACGGACCTGTCACTGAGGAGGAAGAAGAGAAAAATATAAAGGAGGCAGAAGGCAGCATCCAGCCAGTCCCCGCTCATCCCTGGCCAGAGCCCAGAGCCTGCTCACAGGCAAGGAATTCGCCTCTTTTCCTCCTCCTCCCTTTCCTCCTCCTCACTGTGCTCTAGGTAGAATTCAGGGCTTTCCACATGCCCAGCAATCACTCTGCCATGGTGGGGTGAGGGTTGATGAGGGCATGTGCATATGGGGATGTCTGGCCCGATGCTGCTTCACGTGGGCTGGAGAGCATGGCTTCAGGGGCTATTCCCACCCTCAGTCCTCAGGGCTAGGACAGGATTCAGACCAGAGCCTGAGCTGAATGGGCCATAGGGAGGCACTCTGGGGAGTGGGTGGGGTGACTATAGTCCAGCCGCTGGACAGGCAAGTGGGAAAAATGAGATTTGTTTGTGCTTTGTTTTGTTTTGTTTGTTTTGTTTTGTTTTGAGACAGGCTCTTAATCTTACAATGTAGCCTGTCTTGTCCTGGAGCTCTTTATGTAGACCAGGGAGCCTTGAACTCAGAGATCTTTCTGTCTCTGCCTCCTGAGTGCTGAGAGTAAAAGCATGCACCACCATACCCATGCTGGAAAATTAGACTCATTAATTTTTTTCCATTTTATCTACATTATTTCGTGTGCATGTGTGGATATGTGTGTAGGCATGTATGTGCCACAGTGTTCATGTGAAGATCAGAGGACAGCAGCTGGTGGGAGGCAGTTCTCTCCTTCCACAGTGCAGGTTCCAGGGACCCATTCAAGCTGGCAGGTTTGGGGGCATGTACCTTTCCTGGCTGAACCATTCTGCTGGCCCATGAAAGTACTGTCAGTTCTCTCCTCTGAAATCACACGGGCCCTGAGTGCCAGGGACAGAACGGGTCCTCAGGAAGCGTAGGCTCAGGTCTGCACTGGCCCTGGCCTTGGGTAGAGCCACGCTGCTGCTCTGTGTGATTCCCATGGCTCAGCTCTCACTCCCTGGCAGACATCTGCTATGCCCTTCTGACACTGCACAGGGTCTGATGCCTACTACCAACCTGGGCTCCAATCGTGGGTCAGTGACTCCTGGTTCTTAGCTGAATATTAGGATCATCAGGTGTGGGAGACCCATTCCCACTTTCTTTAATCCCAGCTCTTGGGAGGTAGAGGCAGGCAGATCTCTGTGAGTTCAAGGCCAGTGTGGTCTACAGAGTGAGTTCCAGGACAGTGAGGGCTACACACTGAAACCCTGTCTCAAAACAAAACAAAAACATACAAACAAAACAAAACAAAAACCTCCCAGAAGACTGTTAGGTACAACCAAGCATGAAGTATGACTCACATTAGTTAATTCTGGTGTTTACCCATCCATCAAATACAGACAAGACTCAGCTGATGAGTTAGGTCCCTGATATGACCCAAGAGTCAGAAACAGCTTGAGGAAGCCTCTGTTCTAACCTTTGAGGAGATCATCATGAAAGACCAGCCCAGGAGACAGTCTTCATGATGATCCCCAATGCTGATCTATGCACCTCTTTACAAAAGTCACTGCGGACCTTCCACAGAGGCTCCTTCCACCCCTGGCCTCTGCTGACTTTATCCACTAGAAGATGGCAGAGGTCATGTGTGTGGAGTTTGGCAAATTGCTTGATGTGAAGGCAGAGTCATCCCACTGCAGACTGCTCTCACCTCCGCATGCCATCTACAAGTGTGTGTGTGTGTGGGTGGGGGGTGTCCCAGAACAACCCTCACATCTGGTTATAGATTTAGGGGCTCCCAGGACCCTCAGACTCAATAATTCTCCAGAACATCTCACAGAATTCAAGAAAGTGATGAACAGTCAGCCTTCTGTGTCTTGAGTTCCACATCTGCAGATTCAACCAATCTCAGTTCAAAAATAGGAAAAAATAAGTCGATTCTGTATGAATTTGCATTGGCCTCCCCCATCATTACTCCCCACACAGCACAGGATAATAACTGGTCTCGTGGCAATGACATGAGATTAGGGACCAATATCCCATCAAGCTTTACTTTGATAAAAATGCTTTTATTAAAATCACGTGATTTTCCTTTTTAAGATCTTAGGAATTTTTTAAAGCATGGGTGCTACATATGTCCCTCACTTGTGCATGCATGTGTGCGCGCGCACGCGTGTGTGTGTGTGTGTGTGTGTGTGTGTGTGTGTGTGCGCGCGCGCACAATTGCAGTTCCTCCCACCCATGTACATGAGCATGTGGAGGCCAGAAGAGGACGTTGTGTCTTCCTGAATTACTCTGTTTTTTCTTTTAAAGCAGGCTCTCTCACTGCACCTGAAGTCTGTGGTGCCTCTGAAGCTTGCTGATTCAGCTAGACTGGCTTGTGAACAAGCTTCCGGGATCCTCCCATTTCTGTCTCCCAACACTGGCCATGTTGGGCTTTTACATAGGTGCTGGAGGCTTGAACTCACACTCTCTTGTTTTTACAGCAGCACTGTTATCCATTGAGTCATCTCCCTAGCCTGGATCTTAGGATTTGTTGTTGTTGTTGTTGTTGTTGTTGTTGTTGTTTTGAGACAGGGTTTCTCTGTGTAGCTTTGCACCTTTTCTGGAACTCACTTGGTAGCCCAGGCTGGCCTCGGACTCGCAGAGATCCACCTGGCTCTGCCTCTCGAGTGCTGAGATTAAAGGCGTGTGCCACCACTGCCAGGCCTCCGGATCTTAGGAATTTTTATTTGGAAAATCTTATGTGCCACATGAGGAGTTTATATTAGGCCTCATCATGTTGAACAGCTGTCTGGTCATGGTGATTATTCTGGCTAACAAAATGTAGTCTGGGGCTGGAGAGATGACACAGAGGTTAGGAGCACTGGCAGCTCTTGCAGAGGACCAGAGTTCAATTTCCAGCACCCACACTGTAGCTCACAAGTGCCTGTATCTCCAGTTTTAGGGGATCTGCCACCCTCTTGTGGCCACTGGTGGTACTGCATGCACATGGTGCACATACATACAACCATGTAAACACACACTTAAATACATCTTTATATAAATATATCACATATAAATATATATTCTAAAAATTGAGCCTGTACCACAACAGCCCTCAGCCGCAATGCCCTGCCTCGCATGAGTCCAGAAATACAAAACAAATGACTACAGACTGAAACCCTGAGCCAAACCAAATGTCTTCCTTTTAAACAAACAAATTCACAAAACCCTGGTTTGCTGAGACACACTCCTGGGTTTCTGGCTCAGTGACTCCGGCACCCAAGGATTTATAATTCCATTGCTGTCTCAAGTAATACTCTCACTGTTAGTAAGGGTACCACACTTTGTGCGACCCTGGTGGGAACCGACTAGGCAATCCTGTGAGGCCAGTGATTGGGTCATGGATGGTCAGGTGACTCCATTCTCACCTGGTGCTTTCCTCCCTCTCGATGTTCCTAAGTGTGGGTTGGATTTTCAGAGTGACCTCAACCAAACAGCACCACCAAGGAGAGCCAGCCTGGGCCACAGCCAAGCACCCAGAAGACACTACGTGCAGAGTAGGCAGGAGGCATTGGGGACCAGCGGATAGCAGCGAGCTTGGCTCTTCCTCCTCTGTTCCTGGTTCGTGAGAAGGTAAAGCCCATAGGGAAAAGCCGATTGGAGCCAGAGGCGCAGATGCTGTGGCCAACAGCACCTAAACAGACCCTGCTGGTAAGCAGGACCAAGCTACGTGGTCCAGGCTTGGGTGACATTACATGCGGTGCCTGGCCTGGCTCCCTTGTTCTGCCTGGAGGGAACCCAGCAAACAGAGGTGCTCTCTCTCTCTCTCTCTCTGTGTGTGTGTGTGTGTGTGTGTGTGTGTGTGTGTGTGTGTGTGTGAAAAAGCAAACTCTGACCTTTGCCCTTGGGTCCAAGCTTCAGGGTCAGTGGTGGGTGTGTGGGGCCCTTTC
Source organism: Onychomys torridus (assembly GCF_903995425.1). Taxonomy (NCBI): domain Eukaryota; kingdom Metazoa; phylum Chordata; class Mammalia; order Rodentia; family Cricetidae; genus Onychomys; species Onychomys torridus. The sequence continues at coordinate 104,852,596 of NC_050450.1, read as the reverse complement.
TTTGACAGCCAATGTTAGGAGTAACGAAGCCCTAGGCTGTGATGCACCTGGAGGTGCAGGGATGAGGCTGTGGGGTTTTAAGACTTTTCTCCCTAAGACATCTCTCCCTGTAGGTGCCCCTGAGTTCTTCGGTGATTTGAGGGGAGTGGTGGGAAGGACACATGGAGTGGGATAGAGGAGGTGGGGGAAATGATTTCCTCGTCTTTGAGAGCAGAAAGAGATTTCCACTCTTGCCTGTGGCTTAAGAAGACAAATAAGCCCTCATTATTGGATTAAGATCACAGAGGCTGTCGACGGGGCCCACTCTCCCTTCATCCATGGCGGAAGGCTCTCCAAAGAGCTTGGCTGCGTTCCAAACGTCGCCTAGGCCGTCTGGACTCTTTGTTCCTCTTGGACATTATCTAAAAATAAAAATAAGGTCCAAAGCCCTGAGCGAAGGCCGTTCTAACTCACATGGTGACTGGAGCCATTTCCCAGACAAATATAGGTCTCGGCACAAAGCGAAGCTAGGAGGGAGGGCTGGAAGGGTGGCAGGTGGGGACCAAGATGGTCCATCTAAACCACAGTCTGAGCCTCGGGCACCCGAGGCTCAGAATGAGCAGAGAAACAGGAAATTAGAGCAAAAAGGGATAATTTGTATGAAAGCCTGGCCCAAGAGGCTTTTCATTGGAGGAAGGAAAACTCATGAAACGGAAAAGTAAATACCTTTTCGAAGGGGTTCATTTTGTCTTGTTTTCTGAGATGATGCCTGGCTTCAAGCTTTGGTTTTCCTGACTCAGTTTCCCCAGCATTGGGATCACAGGCCTGTGCCACTGTGCCTTGCTGAATTAACCTTCTCAAAGCTGGTGTCTGGCAGGACTGAGCTCATCCATGATACCACATGACTTTCACTTCCACTTAGCAGCCATTCCCCTGTCTCTGTTAATTTACCATTCTAGATGTTTCTTTCCTATACATGGGAACATACATATGGTCCAGATAATGTTTTCAAGGTTCACTTTTTATTTAGTACCTGTCAGAGCTTCGGGGTTTTTTTTTATTGTTGTTGTTGTTGTATTTTGTTTTTTGTTTTTTTGAGTCAGGGTTTGGTGTATGTAGCCCAAGCTGACCTCTAAGGCAGTATGTAATTAAAGATGACCTTGAAGTCCTGATTCTCCTGCCTCCACTTCCTGAGTGCTATGACCATACCTGGTTTATGCGGTGCTGGGCCTTGAACCCAGGGTTTCATGCAGGTTAGGTAAACACTCTCTCCTCTGAGCTTCCCGTGCGATCTTCCCCATGGCTGGGACAGTACCTCTTTGTGGGTGTTGCACACAGTTCGGCTCCATTCATCATTTTGCCCACTGTGAGCATGCTGTTGTGAACATCCCTGACCATGTACTTGCTTTGTGGGTGGGGGGGGCATGCGTATGTATATGTTCAATGTGTGTGGGGGGCATGTAGGAGCACATGTATAAACATGTATGCATGTGGAGGAGGCCAGAGGCTGACATGTGTCTTCCTCAACTGCTTTCTTTTTGTTTGTTTGTTTGTTTTCGAGGCAGGGTTTCTCTTGTAACTGTGCCCTTCACTGACATACAGCTGACAAGGGGGTGCCTGAAGACAAGTCCTGAAGTTCCCACCACACAGACTGGCTTAACCCCCCTCCCCAACTCTCATAAAAGAGTACAATCGGGGGTTGGGGATTTAGCTCAGTGATAAAGCACTTGCCTGGCAAGCACAAGGCCCTGGGTTCGATCCTTAGCTCAAAAAAAAAAAAAGAGTACTATCGGAAGGTGGGGAACAGTGGAGCCATTAAGAATATCTTTGAGGGTGCTGGAGAGATATAAGCTGCTGGCTCAGAGGACCCAGGTTTGAGTCCCAGCATCCATGCTGGGTGGCTCACAACAGCTCCAGCTCTGGGGGCATCCACAGTCTCTGGCATCTTTGGGTACCTGCACTTGCATGCACATAGGCACACACATGCACACACACACACACACACACACACACACACACACACACACAAATCTTTGAAACCATGTGACTCAAGTGAGGTTGTAGAAAGCAGAAAATGTATCGGACACCCGCACCCGAGGTAGTGCGTTATCCATATCTGTCTGGAGAAGCAAGCGCTAGAACTAAGGGTTCTCCTTGCCTTCCTTGCATTTCCAGATTTTGCCCATTTTCTGTAGTGAACTGTGGACAGGAGGCAGCAGGTGGACAGTCACACTGACTCAGAGCAGAGCCATCGGCATAACGGGACCCAACCAAGTGCCCACTCTGATTAGAAGGGCTGGTTACAATTGGAACATTAAAAGGGGGGGAGGGGGCTGGAGAGATGGCTCAGTGGTTAAGAGCATTAGCTGTTCTTCCAGAGGTCCTGAGTTCAATTCCCAGAAACCACATGGTGGCTCACAACCATCTGTAATGAGATCTGATGCCCTTTTCTGGCCTGCAGATAGAACACTGTATATATAATAAATAAATAAATCTTTTTTTTTTTTTTTTTAAATCCCAGACTGGGGAGATAGCCTAATGGTTAGAGTGCTTTTCAAGCATACATGCAGACCAGAGTTCAGCATTTGGGGTCTGGCTCTCCAGATCATGCATAAATATTAGGTCAGTATGGCAACCTCTAATTCCAACCTCAGAAGGTGGAGGCAGGTAAACAGTCCCCAGAGCAAGCTGGCAAGCAAGTCTAGGCATATCACCTAGCTCTGGGTTTGACTGAGAGACCCTGCCTCAATAAATGAGGTGGCATAGTGATGGCAAATGATCCCTAACATTAATCTCCAGTCTCTACATATGAATGCACCCATGTATATGTGTATGATATGTGCCCACACACATGTAAAACACACACACACACACACACACACACACACACACACACACACACACACACACGGGGAAAAAAATCCTAAGATCCTTCTACCCTTTTGCAGGCTGGGAGGACTGGGTCTGGGGTGTGAGCTGGACTACTCTCTGCTTTGGCCTAAATCCTGGGTGGGGCAGAATCCTTCCAGTCTACTCACCCTGCAGTGAGGCCTTGGGGGTCATTTTCACTGTTGTGAAAGGTCCAAGGGGACCTAGACTCAGGCCTCCTCGGGATACCCAGGACTCTGGAGGAGTGGGGCAGCCTTGGGGAAGAGGGGGCAAACTTTGTTCCCACGCCCCTTTCAGGTGTAAGATTTCAGGTGTCCCTGGTGCTGTGCCTATGCCTCTCGAACACAAGGGGGCGCTCCGAACACCTCGAGGCATATCAATGTGGGTGGGGGGGAGAAAGGAGACCATTTCCTTGTGGAAAGGGGCCACAGTCACCCCCTCAGGCAGAGGAGGGGGCAAGGAGGGGCTCTGGAATAATCTCGCTTGACCAGGCCAGTTCTACAGAGGACACTTACTCTCCCTGTGGGAGCTGCTGCTTGGGGTGATGAAGGCTCTGGGAGGCAGCAGTTGAGACCGGGGTGCCTCCAGCCAGCTCCCCAACCCTGCTGTCTGGGGACTCCCAGAGGATATTCAGCAGGAAGTAGGAAGGGCTTCTGGGGTTGGTAGGAAAGCGTGGGCTTAGGTGAGCTGGGCTCTACAGGTCCCCTACTTCTGGAGACTAGAGGACATGTATATGACTCTGTGGCCAGGCCTGTATGCAAAATGCCCCATGACTGCAGGGAACACATGAGCTTGCATGTATGTGTGCATGCTCATGTGACTCTGTGTGTATCTCTATGACTGTATGACTACAGAGAACTGTTTCTGCTCTGGATTTTCTGAGGTAAAACTTGATCTCAGCTCTCTGGCCAGAGCTACAAACAGATGCACACACCCACACTCAGAGACTCAGACACACCTAGGCTTGTACACACAAAGACACAAATGCACACACAAAACCCTTTCCTTATTAACTGTAATGCAACTGGATACTGCAGAATTAACCATAAACTTCCATAGCGCCCAAGCTAAGCTTCCTCACCCCAGGTTCTCTATAATCACCTCCACCTAGTCACGACCTAAGCAGAGAAGCTGCATTTTGCTGCTGACCTCAGGACCCTGTGTGTCAATTGCTCCTTAGTGGTGCCAGGCTCTTCTGGCAGAAGAGGAGATTGAGACTCAGCAGAGCAAGGCCATGATGATTGCAAGGTGAATGGCTGGGCACTCTGGCACAGTGGGGGACATTCAGGTAGCTGCTCAGGGCAGTGGCCGATAGGACAGTTGTGTGTATTATTCATGACCAGCTTTCTGATTCTACCCCTGCCCCTTACCTACAGAGCTCCACCTGAGCCTGGCTCTGCTCTGTGAGCTTTTGACTTTGGAAGAAAACTAGGAGGTCACTGTTTTCACCCAGATGCCATCAGTCACCCCCTGGAAGCTGCCGTGTGTCCTGACTTCTCTGCTCTTAAGGCCAATCACCACTCCTCGTGAACTCACTGACCTGAATCCTTGAGGTCTCCAACTCTGTCCCCTTCATTCCTTCTGAGCCTGGCTCTCTAGCCCTGGACACACCTCCTGAATTTTCTCTGTGTACACGTATGTACACACAGCTCTGTTCTGTACCTCCAAAGTCCATGAGCTGGGACAGCTAAGAGATGATCAGGCCCTGAGCTCTCTATGGCCAGAGTGGGGTCCTCACGAAGGAGTGGCGTCTGATATGTGGATGAATTCAGCATGCTCACTCCTGCAAGCTCTTGCTCCTTCCCTGGAGCGTCTACTGTCCACCACAGGATGATTCATCTAGAAGACCCTCACTAGAGTCAGGCTCCTCCCTGCCTCCCCTTCAGCTCTGCAATGTCTGATATTTGCTTGCTCTGGGGCTGTCACCCTGGAAGGCTAATTAATCCCCAAGTAACCCTCGGCTCTGCCCTGTGGCCAAGTCCACACAACTGTGAGCAGAGCTGGGTTCTACCTGAGGCTTCACCAAACCTGGTCCCTGCCCTGCTGTGCGCAGTATGGCCCATGTGCAGGATGGTGGTGGCAGTGTGTGTGTGTGTGTGACAGAGAGACAGAGACAGAGAGACAGACAGACACATACACAGAGAGAGAGATAGACAGACAGACAGAGACAGAGAGTGCACATGTCACATTGCTCACTTTGCACCCAACTCCATTCTGGATTCTGGATGTGTCCCTTTGGTTCACACAAAACCAACCACTGAGCAGGACACTAGTCACATTACCATGGGGTGTCTGTGGGTTTGCTTTTGTTTTACTTTGAGACAGAGTCTCGCTCTGTAGCCTAGGCTGCTCTGGAACTCACTATGGACCTCAAGCTAGCCTCACACTTGAAGCAGTCTCTTGAATCAGCTTCCAAGTGCGGGGTTTACAGGCTTGAGCCCCCACACCTCAGTCAAATCACTGGGTTATGGATGTGTCAGGTTCCCAGCACCCAGACACGTAACGACCGCAAATGTTCAGCAGGCTATGCCCCCAAGCTCAGGACCTGTGCTGCTGGGGGTGTCTGCCATTATGGAAAGACAGCCAGTCTGGGATTCAAGGACAAGAACAATTCTAGGACAGAACTGGCATTAATTAGCTGAAGGTGGTGATGGGGACAGCAGCTCTGGGGGGGGGGGGGGGCAGGTGGAGGAAGGATTAGAATGCCACATGCAAGAGTTTGGGGTGTTTTTTTTCCCTGTGGGCTCTGAGGAACCATCCCAGCAGGGGAGGGACAGCCACAGATGGACATCTCTCTCCCCACGCTCTGCTCCGCCAGCCTCAGCACCTTGGAAACCGAATGTTCCCTGGTGGTGGGAAAGAGCAAAATCGACACTTAAAATAAAGCACGCCCCAGGGCACCCATTCTGTCCCGGGAGGAGGTAGATCTACCGCTGGGGGATGGCCGGGTTGAAGCTTGGGAGGGAAGCTCACAGAGAGGGCCATGTGGATGCTGGTGAAGCCAGGAGCCTCCCACAGCCAGGGTCCAGGCCCACTCTTACTCTACCCTAGTGGGTAGAAGCTGAGCCACCTCCTCATCAAAGGGGCTGAGCTGTTCCTGTGCTGTGGACTCAGTTTCCCTACTAGTTCAGGGATTATTCAAATAAGCCAACTTCACCTACCTTGCCTTTTGTGTGTGTTTTTGATCTGTTATTTTTTTAAAGACATTTTTGTTTATGCAGATGTGTGTGCCCACAGGCTACAGTTCTGCTCATTCACAGAGGCCAGAGGACAGCCTTTAGGAGTCGGGTCTCTCCCTCACGTGGGTCCTGCTATCAAACTCAGTCCTTGGACTCAGATGGCAAGCACCTTTATCTGTGGAACCATCTGGCCAGTCCTCACTTTGTCTTTGTGATTTATAAAGCCTGCTGGTCTGGTCTGTTCCAGTGCACCGCCCACGGGCTCCTGCGCACGTGGCATCCCCTTTCCCACAAGATCACAGTGCGTGTGACCAACAACTCACTGAATCTGTCCAGTGTCAGGTGTGGGTTCAGCTGCCCTATATCCCTAGAGTGGGAGTCCCTTCTTGCCAGCAGGGTGAAGAAGAAGTGAGTAGAATAGAATACATTGCCAGGCAGTGGTGGCAAAGCCTTTAATCCCAGCACTCAGGAGGCAGAGGCAGGCGGATCTCTGTGAGTTTGAAGCCAGCCTGGTCTATAAAGTGAGTTCCAGGACAGGCAGGGCTATACAGAGAAACCCTGCCTTGAACAAACAAAACAACAACAATAAAAAACAAAACAAAAAACAAAAAACCAAGAATAGACACTTCATTTCCAGAAGGTTCCTCAGGTCTCAGTGCTGGAGACAGGAGGAGAGGTAGGAACTGGATACTGAGGCCAGAGAGATGGACCGCCATCTATGTGAAGGATTTAAGGCTCTCAGGGACTGTGGACAGGGACATAAAACAGAGAAGTCCAATGGGCAAGTGAGAGAGGGCCCTTGTCTGTAGAAGCTGGGGTTGTGGTATCAGGCAATAGAGGCCTGGACTGCAAGCCCAGAGCTCACAGGGTGTAGGGGACATGGCAGAGGCCAGAATTCCTCTTCTGCTGCCACTGCTGAGCAAGCTGAGCCTTGAAATCGGAGCACAGCTGGGTCTCCTCACGTTGCCCTGGCTGGCCTGGAACTCACTGCCTCTGCTTCCTAAATGCTGATTGAAGGAGCAAGCCACCACGCCTATTTCCAATTCCAATTTTCTTCTCAGGTGTTTGGGAGAGATCTCAGATGCTACCAGTACTTGGGGAATGACGTTAGCTGTCTGGAAGTGATGTGACTTGTGTAGGAGCATAAATGAGGAAGGGAGCGGGGGGGGGGGGCCTATACCCATCCCGGGTACAGTGAGGGGGGCCTATCCCCATCCCGCGTACAGTGAGGGGAGCCCCAGCCTTCTTTCATCCTGCTGCAGTTAAGCAGGGCTGTAGCTTTGTCTCCTGAGAGATGCTGGCTTCACATCCCACTGTCTTGTATTTTGTTTTTAAACATCTTTCTCACTTTTAAAGTGGAACTCAATTCGAATGCCAACATGCTCACACTGGGAACATGAGGGAAGCATTTCAGCCCCAGCGCCTCTGCCTGGAGTCTCAGCTTGCTCTCAGGGGCCGACGTTTCCTACCTCGTCAGCAGGCTGTGGATGTCCTTTGGTTCTTCTGCTGGCTTGGCCCTGTAGTAACATTGCCTGTTTATTGCCTCTTCTAGCAAGGAAGGAGTTTTACTCTCATTCCCCCACATCGTCTCCCAGGGTCTTCCCAACATGGCATATTCCATTCTTCAGTTAGGTAAGCAGTCACCTGTGGGGGGCCCAAAACAGCTTGACCACAAGCTGCCATGACAGGCTTAGAGGTCCAGACACAGCTTCTGTGACTGGCTTACTGGCAGGCAACACCCAGACCCAGGAAAAGCCATAAACTGACCCCACCCAGGGAGGGCCTCCACCTAAGGAAAAATACTTGACATCCCAAACATTCCAACCAATAGATAAGGTTAGGGGTAAGATGGCCAGATGTCTCTGAGTTTAGCACACACCTATTTTTGTTTTACAGATACCCCTAGACAAATGTCAGCCAATCAGGGTCCTGAACCCTGGAAATCCCCTCACCCCAACCTCTGCTATGATAAAAACTCTACCCAGCCTGAGCTCAGGGCTCTCTGCTCCCACCACTGCTTTGGACAGAGAGACCAAGGTCAGAGCTTGAGAATAAAGGCTCTGCTTTTACATATGGGATTCAATCTCCGTGGTGGTCTTTTGGGGGTCCCTGCGATCTGGGCATAATGTCACCGTGTGTGTGTGTGTGTGTGTGTGTGTGTGTGTGTGTGTGTGTGTGTGTGTATGTGTGTGTATGTGTGTGTATGTGTGTTTGTATGTGTTTGTATGTGTGTGTGTATGTGTGTGTATGTGTGTGTATGTGTGTGTGTATTGTGTGTATGTGTGTGTGTATGTGTGTGTGTATGTGTGTGTATGTGTGTGTGTATGTGTGTGTGTCTGTGTACGTGTGTGTGTCTGTGTGTGTGTGTATGTGTGTGTGTGTGTGTGTGTGTGTGTGTGTCTGTGTACGTGTGTGTGTGTGTGTGTGTGTGTGTGTGTGTGTGTGTGTGTGTGTGTGTGTGTGTCTGTGGAAATACTGAAAGGATGATAGTTGGCTCTGGTGGCAGCACTGGTTGTGGTGTGGAAAGGTCATGGTCAAGACAGAACCCAGTATCAGTATTCAGAGCTTTATTTAGAGGAAAAGCGGGGAGAGGGCACCAGGCCTGGTGAGAGAGAAAGATGGTGGGGTAAAGGAAGAGGGGGGCAGAGCAGGGAGCAGAGAGAGTATGGGGTCTGCATCCAGCTTTTAAGGTGCAGATTGCATGACCACACCATACACACGTAGTCGCTAGCACCCCCTGCTGACGTAAGACGCAAGACCCAGAGCTGCGCGTGTGCAGGAGTGAGGGCAGGGTCCTAACAAATATTAATTTTCCCTTTCTTCTACAGATTTTTGTTTTTCTAGGTGTTAATTATTGCCTTGGCTATGAAAAACGTTTATTTTATTTTATGTATGTGAGCGTTTGCGTGCTTGTATGTCTGTGCACCACATGGATGCAGTGCTGGTGGAGGCCAGAAGATGGCGTTGGATTCCCCTGGATAATAAAGATTGTTGGGGTACAGCCCATCTATAGTCTTTAACCAGAGTTCCAGAAGAGACTCTACCAGCAGCGAATTAATTAATCTGAGGGATTCTCCAATAAATCTATGTACACGAAATTCTTTAGTCCATTCACTTTATTCTTCTCAGTCAGTTCTCTATCTACACAGCTTCAATTCTGTTCTCATACTTAGCTCCCCTCTGCCCCTTACTCTCCTGTCCTCTGATTGTTCTAAGTTCCTTCCATCTTCTGCCCCCTCCTCTCTCCCCGGTCCAGTTTAAATACACTTATAATCCACAATTCTCTGGCTCTGCCACTTTCTGGTCAGGCGGGGCAAGTCTGCTGGTATGGAGGAAGCCTGCTTGATGCACCTGGTATGTGAAAGCCCTTTTGTTCTGAGTTAGTTGTTAAAGGGGAAGTCTAGAGCTACCACTTGGGCTGTGGGAGAAAGGGGGGTTAAGCTTAATTTGCACAAGAAGCCAAGGTTTGTACCTAACATCACCTGGCCTTGGCGGTTGTCTCCGTATGGATATCTACCTTAATTCAGGAGACTAGCAGGGGGTCTGGGTGTTATCTATCTGCAGTCTGTCCTGGGATGTTTGAGAGGTATCTCAGATAAAATACTTTTGTCATTTGTCCGAAGATGGTAATTACAGAAAGGCAGACTTCCTTCAGTGATGAACAGCAATGCAGGGAATAAACAGGAAGTGTAAGTCAGACAAACCCTTTTCTCCCCAACTTGCTTTTGGTCATGGTGTCTCATGGCGGCAACAGTAGTAGTCCTAAAACACTTGCTTGGGACAGAAGCGATGCAGATGGCCTGAGGCGCCGGCAGGTAAGGGACCGAGTCTTCCTCCAGCCTTCTAGTGTCAGGCTGAGAGTGTCCAGGCATCATGGGAGCCCGGCGCTTCAGGATGTCAGCTGTGCCTTTGCCTGGAGGAGCCAAGTGAGCTGATGCCCTTCTCGCCGCTGCCTCCGGTTCCACAGCTGCTGCTCACATTTCTTTCTAAGCCACTTCCTGTCACTGTCCCTGCTGATGCAGATACACAAGACCTCAAAAACTCAGGACAGTGGTGCCACAGAAGCCAGCATTATATATAATGCCCTACATGGCAAACTGGGAGGCTGGGTAGGACACCAGGGAGATCAGCACCCCACCAACTGCAGAGAGGTGGGCTGGGAATGTGCTGACACAGCAGGAGACAGATCATCTCTCCCCGTGAGTGGTGGGGGCCTTCACCGTGGAAGACACGCTTTCCCACGGCAGAGACTGAGGAATGCAGGCGTGAATCCTGGAGACCACACTCATTGGATACCACTTGCTCACTACCCAGAGAGCCTCTCACAAAGAGGTTACCAATCCTGTCACCTCAGGACGCCAGAGAACCAAGCTTATGGCTAAGCAGTAGGCTTTGGTTTCCTTTCTCAACTTGGGTCATGAGGATGATAGCCCATTTTGGCCCCTTCCTGCCCTATCAGATTTGCTTTTCCTGGATGGATGGCATGGTGGGGAAGGAGCTGCAGGAACACCTCAGCTCCTGGATGGTGACAGTCCTGCTTTGGGACCCCCTCATAGGAACCAGGCTAGCTGGGGTCTGCACCGGGGATTCCAACTGGGGGCACGTGGACTTTGTGGCAGTGTGATTACCAGAAGTTTTCAAACCTGTTGAATGGGTTAATAACTGTTCTGCTTAAACAGGGATCTGTGAGGCTGAAGCATGCTAAGGGGGGAAGATCGGCTTTAAGAGCCCTTTTGCGAGACATATAAACACTGGGGTTTGTACACAGGCGCTGGCCCACTGGCTCAGAGGAGCCATGAAGCTGTGTGCACAGGCCCTGACCCCCTGTGGAATTGGATACTGTGAAATTAATTGCCTGTGGAAGCTTTGAGTGCAGTGCAAGCGGGCTGTGTGGAGAAAGTGTGTGCCGTGCAGAGGAACGGGAGCCTGGCCTTTGCCTTTTACGGCAGCCTGGGAACCCAGAGCACTCCAAGCCGTCATTCTCAAAAAGCTTTTTATAGCCCTTCAGAAGTTTATGCCTCTGTAGATCCACATATCACAGGTACCAGCCAGGCTGAGGCCCATTAAATCAGTAGCTAATGCAGGGGCTAATTAAATGCTCTTGCCACTGTTACCATCTGCTGTGGATGAGTGCAGTCAAAAAGTTCTGTGGGGTTTATTAGAGTCCCCTGTGGGGCAGGGCTCTCCGACTCAAGCCCCAGGACTAGACACACCCTGGTGGAAGGCTCCATCCATGATTGCCATGTGAAGACACAAGCTGTGGGGATTATTTCAGAATCACTTCAGTTAATTAAAACAATCGAGAGAAATCTGACGTTGATTACTACTATTTGTGCATTTTGTCCTAGAGTGGTGCCCCAGGATGAGCCGGGTATGGGGCTGCGGGGTCTTGCCCATCTCTGGCTGCAGCAAGGGGGCTTAGGAGGGGAAGTGTTGACTCTGGTTCTCTTTGTTGTCAGAGTATCCTTCAGTGATTCAGGGGAACTCTGGTTAATCAGACTTGGAAAACTGATCCCTTCATTTCTCCAAAGTAGTCTACTTCTCTGGTCAAAGTGAGTTGCTGGTGAATCATTGTGTTTGGATGTCTCTTCTCTCCCCCAGGAGTCTAAGCTCTCATTGATTTTCATGTTCTGATTGGTTCCAGCTTGAAGAGACAAGAGCTTGATCATTCAAAGACCGGTGCTTTGATCTGGGTGTGTTGGCACATGCCTGTCATGCAGCACTCAGTGTTCAGCAGTGTTCAAACCTGTCAAACAGATTAATAACTCATTCGCCAGGAGGTTCAGGGTTCAAGGGAATCCTTGGCTACATAGTAAACTCAAGTCCAGCCCAGGTTCCATGAGATTCTGTCGGGAGAACAGAGGAGGAGGAGGAGGAGGAAGTAGGGGGAGGAAGGAAGCAGAGGGGAAGGGAGGAGGAGGAGGAAGGGGAGGAGGAGGAGGAGGAAGGGAGGAGGAGGAGGAGGGAAGGAGGAGGGGGAGGAAGGGGAGGAAGGGGAGGAGGAGGAGGAGGAGGGGGAGGAGGAGGAAGAAAAAACAGTAACAACAATGGTTTGATGGCCTGGAGAGCTGGCTCAGTGGTTAAGATCACCTGTTGCTCTTCCAGAGTACCCGAGTTTGGTTGTCATCACTGATGTCAGAAGACTCACACAGCCTGTATCTAGAGCCCAAGTGAGTCTAATGCACTCTTGTGGCTCCCAAAGGTACCTCACACACATGGCACACACACATATATAAATAAGAAAAATAAAAAATCTTTATTAAAATGTAAAACCAGTGGTTTGGTGACAGGAATGATAGTGTTCACTTGTAATCCCAGTATGGGGGTGTGGTGGTATTGTGTTCCCCAAAATATTGTGCACCCTAATAAATTTATCTGGGCTCAGAGAACAGACAGCCACTAAATACAGAGGCTAGAAAATGGTGGCACTCACGCCTTTAATCCTAGCATTTCAGAGACAGAAATCCCTCTGGATCTCTGTGAGTGAGTTCAAGGCCACATTGGAAACAGCCAGGCACAGTGATACTTGCCTTTAATCCCAGGAAGTGAGCCTTTAATCAATCCCAGGGAGTGAAGGCAGAAAACAGAAAGGTATATAAGGCATGAGGACCAGAAACTGGAAGCATTTTGGCTGGTTAAGCTTTTAGGCTTCTAGCAACAGTTCAGCTGAGATTCATTCTGGATGAGGACTCAGAGGCTTCCAGTCTGAGGAAACAGGATCAGTTGAGGAAGCTGTGGCTTGTTCTGCTTCTCTGATTTTCCAGCATTCACCCCAATACCTGGCTCAGGTTTGATTTTATGAATAAGAACTGTTAAGATTCGTGCTACATGGGGGGACAGGGAGGTAAGGGTTATAAGTTCAAGACCATCCCAGGCTACAGAGTGAGTTCCAGTCCTGGAATCCTGTCTCAAAGGCAAACAAAACAACAATGATAAAAACCACTCCAGCCGGGCGGTGGTGGCACACACCTTTAATCCCAGCACTCGGGAGGCAGAGCCATGTGGATCTTTGTGAGTTTGAGGCCAGCCTGGTCTACAGAGTGAGATCCAGGAAAGGCGCAAAGCTATACAGAGAAACCCTGTCTCGGAAAAATAATCAAACAAAACACTCCAATAAGCCATACAGGCAAATAAAAACCAACAAAACAGCAATAAGAAATCAAAATAAAATAGCAAAAATCAGTAATTCAGGGCTAGGGAGATAACTCTGAGGTCAAAAGCATTTACTGCTCTTCCAGAGAACCCTTGCGGGGCAGCTCATAACTGCCTGTAACTCCAGCTCCAGCGATCTGACGCTCTTTTCTGGCCTCCAGGGGTATATGCATACATGTGGCATACACACATGCACACACATAAATAAAAATTAACAGGAAAAAAACAATATTTAAAAAACAAACAAACAAAACAAACAAACAAACAAACAAAAAAAACAGTGGCTTGTCACCCGAATGAGTGAGTGGTCAGGGTCCCTGCTATAACGCTGCCCAGACACGATGCCTCTGTCAATCCATGTTTGCTTGTATCCCTCCCTTCCTGGCTGCCAACCCCTAGTTCACAGTCATCAACCGCAGATTTGAAAAGAAAGAACAGCCAGGCAGGGCAGGCTGCTGAGTGTTCTGAGAAAGGAGTCGTGCTAAATGTGGAGCAGCATCTGGACAAGCTGCCTGACCTCCCTAGCAACAGGCAGGATTGAGAATCACTTTGTGGTCATGAGGTCCAGGCTGTGAGAGCCTCTTGAAGACGCTGCTGGGCTGGGAAATGGCTCTGTCGGTTGAGTGGCAGCTGACACACGGGCGTGAAGACTCCAGGTCCTCAGCACTCACATGAAAAGCCAGGATCCACCTTTGTGATCCCAGCACTGCGGAAGTCAACACACGAAGATCCCTGAGACTCCACGGCCAGCTAGTTAGTAGACTGGTGAGCTCCGGGTTCAGAATGGTTGACTCAAAACGGAGGGAGCAGTAGAAGACCCCCAAAGTCCATTCTTGCCCCCCGCCACCCCCAAGCTGAAAGAAGAAACTTGCAAAAGTTACAGGGAGGGAAGATCTACCTCAGCCCACAGCTTCAGAGGCTCGGCCCACAGTTAGCTGGCCATTGTTGCTGAGCCAGGGTGGGGCAAACATCAGTGTAAGGCTGTGCAAAGCCAGCAGGAGAGAGCACACCCATTGTGTCGGCCTGGATGATGAGAATGGCCCCTTCAGGCTCATGTGTTTGAACATTTGGTCCCTAGTTGTTGGAACTCTTTGCAAAGGATTAGGAGATGTGGCCTCGCTGGAGGAGGTGTGTCACTGGAGGTGTGCTTTGAGGTTTCAAAAGGCCCATACTTGGCCCAGTCTCTCTCTCTCTCTCTCTCTCTCTCTCTCTCTCTCTCTCTCTCTCTCTCTCCTGCTTGCACTGTACACTTATGAGAGATAATGAGTCCATAGGTTCTTGTCATAGCATCTCTCTGTGTATTGATGTGAAACTGTCTACAATAAAAAGGATTTTTAATCAAGCAGTTTGTTTGCAGTTAGTGGATTGGGTAAAGCACACTGGAGGCTTGAGAACAGCACATTCCTATGCTCCATGGTTACCTGGCTCCACATGCCACCCGTCTTTCAGGACCAAGCCCACAGGGATGCCCTGCTGTCTTGGATGTGGATGGTGTATAAGTTTCTGGTTGCCTAGTGATGGCTGGCAGCGAGTCGATGCTTTGCTCTGGAGCACAGTAGTTGAATATTGATTATCTGGGTGATTTGAGGATTCAGCTCACTAGATGGATATATATATCTCCAAATATCCTCGGGGAGTCCCAGATACTCAGGATTCTAGCTCCACTTTCAAAACCAGTCTTGATTCAGCACCTCTGCAGCTGGACAGAGATGCTAAGGTTTCTGAGGGTGGGTCTCTGCGTCACTTTGCCCTGGGGAGCTGGGATGATCTCACTTGCCAGCAGTTGGCTGACTCCAGATGTTGGAGCCAGAGCCTTGGCCTTGAGTCTGTCATTGACTGTTGACTCCAGCAGCTGGCCTAGCCTCACTCTGTTGAGACAGGATGTTCTAGTTAGCTTACAGTTGCTGTGATTAAACACCACGAGCAAAAGCAGCCTAGAGGAGAGGGTTAATTTCTGCTTACACTCCCAGTCACATACCGTCATTGAGGGAAGTTGGGGCAGAAACTGAAGCAGAAACCATACAGAAGCTCTGCTTATTGGGGCTCCTTCACAGACTCATGCTCAGCTAGCTTTCTTACACAGCCCAGGGCCATCTGCCTAGGGATGTTGCCGCCCACAGTAAGCTGGACCCTCTCATATCAATCATCAGTCAAGACAGTCTCTCACAGACATAGCCAATCCGATTGAGGCAATAATTCAATTGAGGTTCCCTCTGTCCAGGTGACTCTAGCTTGGATCAAGTTGACCATAAAAACTAACAGGGCATGGGGTGTTATGTAGCCCTGACAGATCTAGAATTACTATGATAATTGAGAATGACCTTGAAGTTCTGATCCTACTGCCTCCACTTCCTAAGTGGACATTGCAGATTGCATTACCACGCCTAGCTTATGTGGTGCTAGGGATGGAACCTTGCGCTCAATAGACAAGCACTCTATCAACCCAGCTATGTGCCCAGCCCCCTTGCTGTCATGTCCATGAGTGATTAAAGGTGCTTATTTGTTGGGGATCCTGGGGGAAGTAGTGAAACACTCCTGGTAACGTTACTCTGAGTTCATGGTCTTTAAAGAGGGCCAGCACTGTCCACTTCTGCTGGTTTTGTATACAGAGAACAGCTCAGGGGAACAAGGAAGTCTAGAAGCCTTCCCCCTTTGAACTGACCAATTGTCCTTGTGTGCTTTCTATTGCCATGATAAAGACCACATCCAAAAAGCAACTTAGGGAGAGAAGGGGTTATTTCATCCTTACAGCTTACAGTCCAGCATGAAGGGAATTCAAGACAGGAGCTGTGTAGGGGCCATGGAGGAGTGCAGCTTACTGCCTTGTTCTCCATGGCTTGCTCAGCCTGCTTTCTTACACCACCTCAGGACCACCTCCCAGGGATGGCACCGCCCACGGTGGTCTGTGTCCTTCCACATCAATCATGAATCAAGAAAATGTCCCACAGACTTGCCTATAGGCCCATCTGATAGAAACATTTTTCTCAGCCGAGGTTTCCTCTTCCCAGATAAACTCATTTTGTGTCAATTTGACAAACAAACAAACAAACAACTAACCAGCACACTATGATCATCACCGGACAAACAACCCCGAACCTCAACAACGGCTTACACACAGTGAGCATTTGTTTCTCAGTCACACATCTGGCCCAGAGAGCGTTTGTCTAACCCTCTCTGGAGTAAAATTAGCTAGAGTGATCCTCAAACTGTAGGTGGAGTCCAGGCCTGCCTCTCACTGGACCCAGAGGTACTCAGGGTGAACACCCTGTTCTCTATGGCAGGCAGGTCTTCAAGAGGCTGCGCCCAATCAGAGTGCACTCAGCCCGCTGCCCACACTCTCGCCACAGGCCCAAAGTCAAGCTTCCGTTGGTAGTGTAGTCTGCTCACAGTGTGCACAGCCAGCGTTGGCTGAAGGATTCTTTAACTATTCACACCCTAACTCCTGAGAGATGGTCTATATTGCAGCTTGAGGAGTCGAAGGAGGAGCATTAGCAGAAGCGGAAGTTGGAAGATAGTGTGCACCTTGGAGCTGAGTTTGCACAGGCAGGACCTGCTTTGTCCTTGCAGCCCTCCATGGACTCCGAGGGTGGAGGAGGTAATTGACAGAAGAAGCCAGCACCTGCCAGCTGCAGCATGGGGGCAAGTGAACCTTAGAGTCTGGAAAAACACACCCACAGCTCCTTTAAGCTGAGCTGTTTTGCAGCATTGAAACGTCGTGTGTGTGTGTGTGTGTGTGTGTGTGTGTGTGTGTGTGTGTGTGTGTGTGTGTCTATTTATAGGCTCCTGAAGGGGCAGGGATAAGGAAGGCCTCCATCAGCACCAGGCGAGGAAGCAGAGGGATTGTTGAGCTTGTCAAAGATGCGTTGTCGAAGATGTGCTTGTGTTTGCACAGAAATCTCTGGTGCATGATAAAAGCTGGAGAGAACAGAGAGACTGAAATTAAAATACGGACCGGCTACTTACAAAACACCACATTTTCGGGGGAGGTGGTAGTTGATGTTTAAATTCCAGAGCATGGAATCCCATGTAGTTTTCTTACTCACCAGCTGACAATATGGGCTCTGGGGGGCAATATAATTGGGAAGGAGACACAAATAGCAGGTGACCCAGAGAGGTCTTGGTGACGGACCTCAAGGAGTGGGAGGAGATGAGGATGAACGTCCTGGCCCCTGGCACATGGACACCCCATGGCCCCTTCCCTGCCCTGCGCCCGCTATGATGCTTTCTCTCTGAATGCAGTATCAGAGATAATATCTTTCCAGAGGACCCTGCGGAAGTCTTGGAATATTTTTTAAGTGAAGAGGGGCGTAGAAGGACATCCCAGACTGAGGTAAAAACAAGAAGCAAGAAAGGAGTCAAAAAGAAATAAGACAGTATCTAGTCACCACCCCAATAATGCTGAGTAACAGTCACCCTAAAACTTCACGACTTAATACAATAATTCTGTACTGTTATTTTGTTTGGCTTTTTAATTTTGAGACAGGGTTTCTCTGTGTAGTCCTGGCTATCCTGGACCTTGCTCTATAGACCAGGCTGGCCTCGAACTCAGAGATCTGCCTGCCTCTGCCTCCTGAGTTCTGGGATTAAAGGTGTGTGCCACCACTGCCTGATGACTCTTGGGTTTTTGAGGCAGGCTCTCACTATGTAGCTGAGGCTAGACTCAAACTTATGATCCTTCTGCCTCAGCCTCCTGAGAGCAGAGACTACATGTATGAGCCAGCAAATGATCATGCATTCTTTTGTGGAGAGAATGTGGGCAGGTGAGGGAGGGTGGAGTGTTTCCTCACTGCTCTCCATCCTATTTCTTGAGAGTCTCTCAGTGAACCTGAACCTGAACCAATCCAATTGGCTGGACTAACTGGCCAATGAGACCCAGATATTCCCATCTCTGTAGATGTAACAGTCTTATTAAATGAGAAACACAGAGCCAAATGCAGAGTTAAAAGCCCAAGAGGTCAGAGCAGTAGCTAAGAGCTGATACTAAAAAAAACCTTTCCTACCCTTTGCTGCCACTGTCGTCCTTCCCCTCAGAAAGAGACCTACTTCCTGTGTGTCTGTCTTTCTATTGACTTTCTGTTCTGCCTTCTTATTGGTTGTAAACCCAATCACAAGACCTCCTCATCACTGCCTGTCTATACAGACCTCCAGGTCTTCTATGGTTGGTATTGAGATTAAAGGCGTGTGTCTCCATATTGGCTGTATCCTTGAACACACAGAGATCTACCTGTCATGTGATCAGGGTTAAAAGTGTGCCACCACCGCCTGGCTTCTGCTATGGCTTGCTATTAGCTCTGACCCCCAGGCAACTTTATTTATTAACATACAAATAAAACCACATTTCAGTACAAATAAAATATCACCATACCATCTCCACCTCCCCAGTACTGGGATTCCAGACCCGTGCCATCATGCCTGGTTTATGACCCAGACACTGGGGATCCAAACTCAGGTCCTAACACGGTGTGGGAAGGACTGTACACCCCAGCCACCTCCCCAGCCCCAGGGTGCCTGCCCTGGTTTCCCTTGAGGTCAGGACCACCATGGCAAAGGCTCAGGAAACACACACAGATGAAACTGAGTCTGCTTCCCTCTCCTCCCTCCCCTTCCCCCAGATCCATAGCTCCCTGCACCCCTCTAGACTCCTCATCAAATCAGAGTTTGTGATCTGCGGCTCTCGCTTGTGTTCTGTGTCCTTTGTGGAAGTCTGTGCCACCATGAATCCTTGCAAACGTACTTGTAGAATCTATACCCTGAGGCCATCTCAGTAGCGTCTGAAACCTAGCCAGCCCCCACTTAGCTCCCTCGCTCAGTTCCACTGGATGTTTAATTTTTCTGCAGATTAACTTGAACAATGTCACATGACATCATGGCACTTTGGAACATCCCTATTCTGATCTGCAAGCTGGCTGACACACACACAGAGTGACGACATCGTGTTCTCCAGGCGACATTTATCCCCCCATAATGTGACTGATTAAAATACAGCTGAGTGCAGGAGAAGGCTCCATGGTGCAGCAAGCCCCAGAGATAATGAATAATGGTTTGTGGCAATACTGATAATGTGCCCGCTATTGTGTTGACTGGGGCTGCGTCTCCAGCTAAGCGTGCTAAATTGCCAGGCTGAGCAGTGTTCCGTGGGGGCTTGGCTGCTCATTGCCTTTCTTCTTCTCCTCTTTTTATTTTTAAATTTGAAAATATTCCTTTGTCTGAAGTTGAGTTCTTGCTTCTTCCTTCATACAACCCCATGCAAATGAGATGGCTATTTTTGCTGGCGGCTGGCTGCCGTAGGGAACTTGCTCCCGTGAAGCTTCAAAGCTGGTTCCATCTGTCCTGGTGATGGAGTGAAGTGCGGCCCCTGAGTGTGTGTTGCTGTACATGGGTCCTGATGGATACTGTGCCACCTGGAACTCAATATCCAGATGAGAAGGACCCACATCTATAAAGGTGTAACTTGTGAAGGTCTGGGCCATGGGTTGCATCCAGACAAGTCATAGATTCAAGTCCTGACATCCCATTTCTGACCATGTGACTTTGCCCTTGGTTCCTGGTCTAAGCAATGCAGGACTCCCTGCACCCACTTCAGAATGCCAAGGTGGTAAGAGGTTCACATAAATGGTCCGCTGGTCTTTGCACTTGGGACGTGGTATGTGCCCACTGTGTGGCCCTTGTCCCCATAACAGAGGCTGGTGCAAAGGACGGCAGGGGCACAAGGAAGGGGTGGAAGGTTGGGGCAGCTGTAACACAGGAGTTGAGTCTTGTGGAGAAAAGGACAAAGGACTGAGGGTGGAGGCTTGGCATGTCCAGAGTGGGAGAGGGCTGGAGAGGTGGACAGTTCCTCCTGAGAGTGGCAACTGGTACTTCGTGGCCTCTGGTATCAGGGGACCATGTCCCTTGGTGCTGTCTTCACACACCTCCATTAGTACAAGTGCCAGCTTCCCGAAGGGACCCTAGAGCCCCAAAGCTGGGGACGGTGCCTTCCAACCCTGTGAGGGTCTGAGCCTCAGGCTCCTAACACATCCTTAATATCCTTCTCCTTGCCTCCTGCTCTGGATGTCGCCCTACGATGAGCTCTCCATGTCTACAGCTGCCTCTAAGGCTTTGGCTAAAGGAGAAAGGCTGGCGCTCACTGGCTCTGCACTCCCTTGCCAGATCTGGAGAACAGAAATGAAGGACACGTGGCCCACCCTGTGACGCTTGCGATGTATGGTCTGGTGTGTGAGCAGCCATGTCTAAGAGAGACACTGGAGAAGCCGGAGTGAAGCAGTGCCTCAGAGGGGAACTGGGGCCTCTCCCCAGCTCTGGCTCACCACAGACTTCCCTGGTACCCACGTTTAGACTGCCAACTCCCTGGATAGATGCAGGTTCTTGTTCAGGTACATTGGATAGCTATCATTACTGAAATGCCACCTAACAACAAAGCCCTCCACAGCTCTAAATAATGAACATCTTTTGTCCCCAGGGAGGCCCTAGCTTGGCAAGGCTCAGCTGGGCTCTTGCATGCTTGCATTTTCAGGCGGCAAGGGATGGGGATGGATGACTGGTCCAGGGCTGCTATAGCCAGGCTCCATGCCCCTGTCACCCTCCCCATGCCCAGCCTGGGCCTGCTGTCAGTGTGGGGAACAGTATTCAAAGAGAAAGTGGATGTCGAGGCTGAAACTGGCCCTGTTCTTACCACGTCCTCTAAGCCAAAGCAAGGTGAAGCGAAGAGGAGGTGTGACGTCACACAGAGACACTGCTCTGCTATGTTGGACAGGGATAGGCCAGAGAGGTAGGGCCATTTCCTGATGGTTCTGCACCTACCAGAGTGTGGAGCAGCTTCTTGGGAGGAGAAGCCTAGTCCTATCTCAGTCTGTCTTTCCTTGCTGTGTGACCTTTGGCTAGGTGCTGAGCCTCTCTGAGTCTCATATCATATGTAAAAGAGGTTTAAGCATATGGGCAGTGTCCTGTGAAGCAGGGACAATCTGTTCACGTAGCTGGTGTTTGCAAATGTGGTCTGTAGACTAAAGGTCCTCTCAGCTGTTAGTGAGACACTGAGCCCTCTGTCCTCAAAGGTGACACCACAACAGTGAAGTGGAGGCAGAGTGAGGCAGGGAGGATCATGGGACATGTAGACATTAGAGAGGATGCAGGCGGACAAGTCTGAGAAGCTTAGCAGAGCCTGAAGGACATACACTTAGGCCCTGGAGAGCCCGACAGCTGCCCTCACCCAAGGAAGAGCCTGTGACTTTCTGTGATCACATATTGTACGGGTGGTCAGAGAGAGTAAAAGAGAGGAGGGGCCAGAGAGATGGCTCATTCTGCAAAATGCTTGAGTTTGATCCCCAACACACACATAAAAAGCCAGGT
Source organism: Onychomys torridus (assembly GCF_903995425.1). Lineage (NCBI taxonomy): Eukaryota > Metazoa > Chordata > Mammalia > Rodentia > Cricetidae > Onychomys > Onychomys torridus. Next base: position 104,831,051 of record NC_050450.1, on the reverse strand, counting down.
GCGGTGTCTGTAGTTCTAGCCTTGGGGGTGGAGACGGGAGGGTCCCACGGTATCCACACACCACTGAGAGAGAAGAGACCAGTTGGGAATGATGTAGTAATCCAGTCACTGGATTACTGGAGGGCAACAGTGAGTCTGTGGGAAAAGAGTGGTCCCACTCCAGGCAAAGGCAGAGACAGAGGAAGTAGATGTTTGCAGAAGGTCTCAGTGCAAAGCAGGGAGGTAACTGTACACAGGCCAGTGCTGAGTCCGCTGGGTCTGGGTTTGAGTCCTGCTGCCACTGCTTGGGAGCTGTGTGGCCTTGACCAAGTCATTGTCTTCTCTCTGTGCCTATGTGCAAAATTCAGGGTTAACATGGCAGTGCCTGCCCAGGAGGGAACCGTGAATGTAGAAGGCAGAGCTGGGGAGATGGTTCAGCGGTTAAGAGCACTGGTACTTCACACACACTGTACACATTCACACATGCGGGCAAACACTCAGACACATAAAAACACTCACACACACACACACACACACACACACACACACACACACACACACACGAGAGGAGGAGGAGAATGCTGTCAGGTCTGTGGCAGTGGGAATAGGGAATGTTGGAAACCTGTGACCTTGGATGGCCACATCTGTCTGGCGCGGTGTGGGAAGGGTCTGCTGCTGCTACCACAGCCTCTGTGCGGCACCAACGCAGAGACACGAGGCCCTGTGTGAGCCACAGTAGGACCTCGTGAGTGGGGGTGCCCCTTTGAACTCTAGGGTGAGCCCCACCTCCTCTCAGATCTTCCCTCAGAGGGCGATGGCTTGGGGTCAAGAGCCAGCTGCTGAGTTTCAGGTATGTCCCCATACTTGGAGGGTGAGCTTCATCGTCACTAGCTGAAGCCGTTCAATTCTTGACTAGCCCTGACTCGGCTTGCAGTGATGTCCTGGGGTAGCTCTGGAGGGGACATCATCCCTCTGGAGATCCCATGGTGCTCCCCTTAAGATCTGCACATACCTTTCCTGTCAGCCCATCCCTCCATCCAGGTGGTGGCGCCCCCAGGTGGCAGGGGCATAGCTCTGCTCCCCACCCCTCCCCAGACAGAGCTCATGTAGCTCAGGTTGGCCTTAGACTTGCTATGTAGCTATGGCTGCCTGTGGACTTCTCATCCTCCACCTCTCTAGCACTGGGGTTATAGGAATACTCCTCCACATCCAGGTTCTGTGGCGCTGGGATTGATCCCAGGGCCTCATGCGTGCTAGGCAAACACTCTACCAACTGAGCCGCATCCCCAGCTCTCTCTCCACTTCTTAAAGGGGATTCGTTAATGGACAGTCCAGCAGGAGCTGACATACACTCCTTGTTGGGCTTTTTATATAAGCAAATGGCTAAATTGGGAAAACATCCTCGGGCAGACCATCTGCTTCAATATGAGCTTTGAAAATACGGTCACCTAACAATGTTCCCATGTCAGCCTCTAAAACCAGCAGTGAGGGCAGGCAAGCACACATGGCTCCTTCAAAGCCTACTCTGCCTTCTGAATCGCCCATCCCTTCCCTCAGGCCACAGCTGGCCAGGGCTGAGGCTGCCTCTCGAGGGCTACTGAGAAGGGCTGGACCATTGTGGGTAGCAAGAAGCAGCTCACCTGTTTCTTGGGTCCTGGGCCTCTGGCTGTCAGTATGGATCCACACAGGCACAGGTACACCAAGACACTGCCGGCCTGTATGGCTGCCAACATGACCAGACCAGGTTTAGGGGAACACGGTCAACCATAGTGAAGCCATTTTTAAGTGGCATAGCACATCCTCAAGTCCCTTGGGCCTCATGGTTCAGTGGTCTGGGGGCTTCAGTGAACTAGAGTATCCACTGTGGTGCTTCCCTCCATGGGCTGTTGGCAGGGGGCCTCAGGTCTCTACCAGGCAGGTTCTCCATGGCAGCTGACAGGCTTCACCAACAGACAGGGAGAGAGAGAGCGCTTAGGAACACACAGCATCTTTTATGACTTGGCCTGCATTCATCTGATGGGCTGCTGTAAGCCCACCAATCCCACAAGGGTGAGGAGCACATAGGGCGAGATGCCAGGAGGAAGCTCACTGGGGCTTCCTGGAGGCCTCAGTCTTCACCCCCAGGTGGACCCTCCCTATCTCCTACCTGCTTTTCTAGGATGTGCCCCCCTCTCTCTTGTGTGTATGTGTGTGTGAGAATGTGTGTGTGTGTGTGTGTGTTCTTTCTTGCCTGAATACACACAAATGAATTTTACAAACACATTCTGCTCCTGCTGTTTTCTCCTGGCTCGTCCCTAAAGAGCTTTCTAGAATTCTACTGTATGAACAGCTGCCATTTATTTAACCAGTCTTCTACATGTTTATGTTTTGTTTGAGACAGAATCTCACTATGTAGCTATGGCTGGCCTGTAACTCACTATATAGACCAGACTGGCCTCAAACTCATACATATCTGCCTTCTTCTGCTTCCGAAGTGCTGAGATGAAAAGCATGTATCATCATGCCCAGATTTAACTTTTATTTTTATTTATTATTATTTTTTCTTTAGATCTCTTTTTTTTTCTGGAGCTGAGGACTGAACCCAGGGCTTTGTGCTTGCTAGGCAAGGGCTCTACTACTGAGCTAAATCCCCAACCCCTATTTATTATTTTTATATCTGTGTATCTGTATGGGTTTATGTGCACCATGTGTGTGCAGTACTCATAGAGGCCAGAAGAGGGCATTGGAGCTCCTAGAACTGGAGTTACAGATGGTTGTGAGCTGCTATTTAGGTGCTGAGAACTAAACCCAGATCCTCTGCAAGAGGAGCTGGTGCTCTTAACCACTCAGCCATCTCTCCAGCCTCTGTATGTTCTTCCCAATATTTTATCATTTATGTTTTTTTCCAGTACCACTTCAACAACTATCCATAATTCATTATTCCTAAGAGCTGCTGTAGTTACAGGCTGCAGACAAGCTGCAAAACCCTTTGATCAAACAAATAGCCCTGCAAAGACACTGCCTGATAGCCTAGCTGCTCCTACGACACACAGGACCAGTGTGCCAAAGGGTGTGTCCTGCAGCCTTGATGATACCCTTTCATTCTTGCCCAACCTAACAGATCAAAAGCAGCATCCTCACAGAGGCTTTTTTGGATAGAGTTTAGAAATTCCATGAATGTAGATGGAGTGGGGGAGGTAGCTCCTTATCAGTTTCCACCTGACATCTATCATTCCCTTCAATTGCAAACCCAGCAAAACTGTGCTATCACCCAAACAGCGATGGGGTTTTCATATCCCACCACAGCTACTGTGAAGACCTTGGCATGACATTTACGCTTTCTCTGTTACAGAATCACAGTGGTTCAAAGGCCATCCCTGGGTCTCGCTGGTTTATAGTTAGTACCGAGTTACACAGCCGTGTGTGTGTGTGTGTGTGTGTGTGTGTGTGTAGGGGAGTATGACTGTGTTCCTGTTGAAAGTATGTGTACCTGTGGAGGCCAGAGGTTGATGTCAGGTACCTTCCTCAACTGTTTCTTCATCTTTTTTGAGACAGAGTCTCTCTTTGAACCTGGAACTCTCCATTTCAGCTATCCTGGCTGGCCACTGAGGCCCTGGATTCTCCCGTCTCTGCCCCTCACTCAGGGGTGAGGTTGCGGGCACATGATTTCTATTTGGGTGCTGAGAACCCGAACGCAGGCCCTTGAGCTTAAGCAGCAGGCACTCCACCCACTGAGCCATTCCCTAGCCTGATCCCCAAAAGTCTTACTTGTTCTCTGCACAGAGCTGGTGTGCCCGCTCCTTGTGCCCGGGGAACTGGTCATGGGAAGTGCTCAGTGAGGGGACTGGGGTTTCTCCACCTGTGAGGCAACATGAGATCGCAGGTAGACAGCTGCTGTGGCGAATTCACGGTTTCAGACAGAGGCAATCGCATGGGGTGGTGGGAAGTGATGTCAGGTCTGGGTCATGAGGTGTGGCTGGGCGGTGACCGCAGGCAGGGAAATCTGTGTCCAGGGGAAGACGGCAGCAGACTTCTTTGGGCTGGTGTAGAGTAAGCGTTGACTCCCCTGACCCCTCGAAAAGGGTTGCATTCACACACGATGGAAAGTCTGATTGCAAACCGTCCCCTTCTGTTCACTCTAGAAGCAGAAGATGTCAGACTAGACAGACCCTGCCTTGTCATCTGGTGGCCGTGTGCAGTTTCAAAGTTCCTTTAACCAGCCAACAGTCTGGAAGCCAATCCCTTGCCTTAGGAAGATAGCTCAACCTCAATTAATCTAATTTAGAATCGATTACGGAGACCACCTGCCAGCCCTGGTTCCTGCTTGGGAGACCACCTGGAGATCCCATAGGAGGGTGCTGTCCCCTCTCCTGGTGTAGACTCTTGAGGATGCTAAGACTCCATGGAAAGCAGACTAATGGCTAATGACTAATGTCCCCAAGCTTGGCTGACTGTCTTCATTTCTCTCTATCCCTGTGAACTGTCAGGGACTCCAGATGCCAGGAATATGGTGACATCTTTACACTTTACTTCTAGGTGAGAGGGCTCTGAGTCCCTTTGGTCCTTGGTGGATGACCCCTGTGACCACTCCTGCTCTCCATTACCTCAGTTCCCCTCCCCCCCCCTTGGTCTGTGAAGAGTTGGGCTTTGATCTGAATGCCTGAGAGTTGTAGAACATGCTAGTTAATGGCCCTGAGCTGATATCTTGGGTTAGGTCCTGGCTTCTGCCCCCCTGTGGGTTGTGGAACCTTGAAAAACTGCCCGGGGCCTCAGTCTGCGAAGTGTGTATTACACAGGGCTCACTTCCGAAGGTAATTGCAAACATTTGTTGAATCAGTATGGTGAATTTCAGGCCTGGGAGCTGAGTTCATCTGGTAGGGTACTTCCCTTACACACCCTGCCCTGCACAGACCATGTGTGCTGGCACACATCTGTAATCTCAGGAGGCAGAGGCAGGAGGACCAGAAATACAAAGTAATCCTTGACCATATGATTTCAAGGCCAGCCTGAGCTATGTGAGATTCTATCTGTCTGTCTATCTATCTATCTATCTATCTGTCTGTCTGTCTGTCTGTCTGTCTATCTATCTGTCTGTCTGTCTGTCTATCTGTCTGTCTGTCTATCTATCTGTCTGTCTGTCTATCTGTCTGTCTGTCTGTCTGTCTATCTATCTAATAGGGGGCTGTAGAGATGGCTTATCAGTTATGGGCACTTACTGCTCTTCTACTGGACCCAAGTTCAGTTCCCAGCACTCAGGTCAAGTGGCTCCTAGTCACCTGTGACTCCAGTTTCATGGAATACGATGCCCTCTTCTGACCTCCACAGGCACTGCGTGCATAGACACATAAATAAAAATACTAAAATAAATATTTAAATATATATATAATAAATAAATGAACGGCAAGTTTCTTAGAGAGGCTCCTGGCCCCAGGAAGGCTGTATCTGAATGACTGTTAGAACCATTCATTATTCATCCTTCATCACTTATTAACATGACCCCATTCATTCACTCTCATGCTTTCTTTGCTTCTTATTATGCATTCACCCCACTGGCGCTGCACCTGCCGAAGCCCTGGTAGTGACTTCAATAATGGGAGCACACAGCTCACAATAATGGGAACAAGTAGCCGTGGCTACTGCCCAGAGGCTTTAGCAGGGGACACACACACATACATCTGTTTTGTCTGTCAAGAAGTATCACTCCGGCCTCTTCATACTGAAGGCGTCTGAAGCTTCCTGCAGGGTGAGTGGCCCAGGCCTTCCAGCTGACCGAAGAGCAGAGCCACAGTCTGAGCCTGAGGCATCCCACTGTGTCAGTTCCCCAGGCCTCCCAGGGGCATCTGAATGCCCCGTCAAGTGGCAGTCTGAAGGTGCCATCCTCAGACAGGCAGATGGGGCTCAGCCTCCTACAGGGCCTGGTCTCCAATGCTTGTCTGCACTGCAGAGGGTGGACACAACAAGGCCTGTGTGAGCCGGTGCTCCAGAGGGCTGTCGTGAAGTTTGTCATTCTGCCTAGGAGAGTCACCGCAGCACACCCTGCATCAGCCAGCTTCGGCATTAGTGGTAGAAAACCATGACAATGTGAGGGGGTGTTCACCATGGTCCTTCGGCATTCAACACTGTAATGGCTTTGCACTAGACCGGCACTCACCAGCATAACACATTAGACCCTCAGTATGGTGATACCAAGATCCAAGGGGATGGAATTGGGACACCAGACCTTCGGAGGTGACTAGAGCAAAGGGCAGCACACCATGGGTGGAATGAGTACCCTTATAAAAGAGGTCCCCATGAGCTCCCAATGCCCCGTCAGCTCAGTGAGGATGTGGAAAGAGGAGCCATCTGTGAGTTAGGCTCTCCCCATGCTGAATCTGCCAGGACTCTGCCCTTGGATGTCTGGCCTCCAGACTGAGAACATGCCTTTCTGGTGTGTCACACCACTAGGCTGTGGGACTATGGTATGATTACTCGGCCCCTTGTCCTTGCCCTGTCTCCCAGCAGCGCTGGCATGTGGCTGTAGCTGGAGAGCTTCTCTCCAGGTTCCACCAAGCCCCTGCGGTCCCACAACCCACGCCTAAAATAATCATACAGACACTTATATTATTTAAACTGCTTGGCCATTAGCTTAGGCCTACCATTGTCTAGCTCTCACTCTTATATTTAGCCCATTTCTGTTAGTCTATACTTTGCTACATGGCTTGTGGCTTACCGGTGTCTTTACATGTTGCTTCTCGTGGCAGTGGCTGGTAGTGTCTCTCCTCCCCAGCCTTCTACCTCCCACAATTCTCTTCTCTGCTTGTCCCGCCTATATTTCCTGCCTGGCTACTGGCCAATCAGCATTTTATTTATACAGAGTGATATCCACAGCATGTGGCTGGAAAGGAACTTTGCTCCTCTAGCTCGGAACATTGCCCTGAAGACTGAGTTCATCCAGGGCAGGCCCACAGCCCAGAGCTCAGGGCCTGTGGGAAGGTAGAATATGATGAGCCTCGGACTCAGGTCAGGTGGCTGGTCTTTGGACACCACTCGGCCCAGACACAGGGAACCAGTCACTGGAGGTGACGCTGTGGATACTGAAACAGGAGTCTGCTTGGAAGCCACCCAAAGAGCGGGTCACAGAGGCATCTGTGGGTTGAAGACAGGCTCAGCCTTGTCTGCATGCAGGGCCCACCTCCAGACTTCTCCCATAAATTCGATATTTATTTTCATTAACCAAGATAAGAACCTAATTAGCATTGATTGCTCTGTGCCTTTACCGTACTTTAGACTCCTGTGATTTAAATGATTCACATTTACATACTTTAAAAATAAGTGATACTGGTAGTTGTAGATGCCTGGCATTAAAATAACTATACACTCTATATTATTTAATCTAAACACCCTGTGTTTGCTCACTGTCTGCATATTTAGATTGTGTGTGTGTGTGTGTGTGTGTGTGTGTGTGTGTGTATGTGTGTGTGTTTCTCAAGTAGCCCAGGCTAGCTTCTGAAAGACCCCCGGAGAGATCTCCCTTCAGGAGAGACCCCCGGCTCAATGAGCACGCAGCGACCACCGATCAGATGCAACAGCATGAGGTTTATTAAAACACAGGTACCTGGGGCAACCAAGCCTCTCGGAAGACCAGCGCGCCTCTGGGTTGGTGGGATGGGTTTTTATAGCAAGAAGCGCGGGAAAGCATTAGTCAAAGGGTTCTGATTGGATAGTTTAAACAAGGCGCGAATGGTTACAAAGCTCTGATTGGACAATTCAAGTGAGGCGCGAATAGTCAAAGGGTTCTGATTGGATAGTTTAAACAAGGCATGAATGGTTCTGATTGGACAATTCAAGTGAGGCGCGAATATATAAGCATAAATCAAATGGGGCATGGATTCAGGCTCAGGGTGGTTTGTGGGTTTCCTTGGTAACCAGATATGTGTGTCGACTCAACCCCTATCTAGAATTCCAGCTGCTCTGGTTGCCTTCTAGCTGAATTCCTTTGTTCCCCTACGTGCCTCACAAGCTAGGGGGTTTGCACAACAGGGCAATGCTTATCGGCTATCTGGGCTGCGGTGGGGCCATTCTATTTCCTGGAACTGTCTTTTGTTCCCTTATAAGCCTTGCAAACATAGCATTCCTATAGGGGTGCCGGGGGGTCTTTCACTTCAAATTCCCAATGAGCTAAGAATGACCTTGAGCTTCTGACCCTCCTGCCTCCACTCTCCAAGCACCATCCCACCTGGTATAGGAATTGAACCCAGGGCCTTGTGCATGCTCGGCAGCACCCTGTCAGCTGAGCTACACCCTCAGCTCATATTTTTTAACTTTTAAAACCCTTTTACTGCAGTATCAGAATTTGCTTAACTGAGGCTCAGGTTTGGTTGAGTTCTTTTTTTCTCTATCCACATTTTTCAGAATGTTCATCCCAGAGGAGAATGAGCTCTGACATCAGGAGGTATGGTGCCCCAGGCAGGGACTGGCCTAGGACTATCTTAACCAACTAGTGTCCAGACAGCGGCTCCTATGAGAAAGAGAACGTGGTTTCTGGGCACACGGCTTCCTCGTAGGAACCCTCCATTCGTCTGCACCCGGGAGCTGGCATCTGAACTCTGAAAGCCTCCAGTCAGCCATGAGCAATGCACGGCTTGGGGCCTCTGAGCCCCAGGCCACTAGAGGGCGCTTGATCCAGGGGCTAGAGCAGACAAACATAGGCAAGGGTGTAAGAGCTGTCCCCAGGAGGGAGCATGGGAGGAGAGGGAGTGGAATTAGAGACTGTGTGTGTCAATGGATAGGAATGGTCGCCGTGCAACCTTGTAAGCAAGCAGTGTTATGTGAGCCTGGTTGTGAATCAATCATGCTCTGTAATGCCTCCCATGAGCAGGGTCAGCTTGAAAACCCTCCTTCCATGTGCCTCCATCTGTGGACCACCCTTAGGTTGCTAGTTTGATTCTAGCTCAAAGGAGTAGCCTGTGTCTTAGGGTTCAAAGAAACGCCTGCTTCCCCCACCAAGGGGCCAAAGCACCATCAAGCTCCCTAGCTTCTGGATGGCTCAGCTTCCATGGTCAGAGCCCCCCCCCCCCCCCAGTCTGGTCACTCAGCAGTCCCCTGGCCCGAAGACAACCACCTGATTTCTTGGTCCCAGCGACATAACAGACTGGTCTAAGCCTAGGTATTATCAGTCCTGCAGGAACGATTGCTTTGGTCTGGGAATGTTGAATAGACTCTTGTTCACATCTCCCCAGGGAAACCACATAACCTGGGAGCATGTGACGAGGCTGCACACTTCAAGGCAGACAAGAACCAGAGATGTCACGAGCAACTGGGGACCAGGCGTAACCTTCAATGCCCCCAGCCCCACCTCCTAAAATGTCAACGATCTCCCAAAGCAGCACTGTCTGCCAGAGACTGAACCTCACGCAAGCCTTCGGGGACATTTCATATTCAAAGTCTAGCAGTCAGGCCGTCGAGCACAGGGACGCCGTTAGGTTACAGCTGGGATCTCTAAAGGGCCTGCTGAGTACCAGGGCTCCTCAACACAGCCAAGTGTTTCCCTGGCATCGGAGGCTGGGTCCCAGTCCTGGGGATATTGAAACCTAGGTGTGGGGGTGGAACTCTTCCTGATTCAAAGTTTGGAGAAGGCACCTGCTGCCTCCAGGCGCTCCTCATGCCGCAGCTGCTGGAGAGGCCAGATCTATGTGCGGCTCCAGTGCTGTGGGCTGTGGGCAGCTAGGGAGTGTCTAGCTCAGCGCATCTCTCCTGGTGGAGAAGGGAACAGCTGGCTGGTGTTTGAACAGCCTAAAGCCACGGCTTCAAGACTGCTCTGTGGAGAAGGCTGCAGCTCAGAGAGAGAATGCCTGCCAAGTGTGTGCAGATGAGTCCTCTCTTCCGGCCTCGTCCTTCTGCCTGACAAAGCAGATGATGGCTAAGAACCCAGGGCTCAGAGAGGCTCCGATGGGCCTTGGGTACTAAAAGTAGGGTACACACACACACACACAAAATAAATAAATACATAAGTAAACTCTTGCTTCTGGCACTTTAATTTCATCTCTGTCTCCCAAGGTTCCAGAAGAAAGCAGCTGTTTACCAAGAAAGGGTCATTAAAACGAGAAGGGGAGGGGAGAGAAGGGGAGGGGGAGGAGGGGAGGGGAAGGGGAGAGGAGGGGAGAAGAGAGGAGGGGGGAGGGGAGAAGAGGGGAGGGGAGGGGAGAAGAGAGGAAGGGAGGGGAGGGGAGAGGAGAGGAGGGGAGGGGAGAAGAGAGGAAGGGAGGGGAGAAGAGAGGAGGGGAGGGGAGGGGAGAGGAGAGGAGGGGAGGGGAGAAGAGAGGAAGGGAGGGGAGAAGAGAGGAGGGGAGGGGAGAAGAGAGGAAGGGAGGGGAGAAGAGGGGAGGGGAGGGGAGGGGAGAGGAGGGGAGAAGAGGGGAGGGGAGGGGAGGGGAGGGGACAGCACAGTGTAACTGGATCAAGCACAGGTCTGGGGTCTGCAAACTGGATGCTTTAACATCTGCCCTATGACTGCAAATACAAGACCAGACACGCCTTGTTTTGGAGAACCACGTGATTGCTTAGCTCACTTTACAGTGACCTTCAGTCCCCCTCATTTTCACCACACACATACACTCCCTCAACTTGAAAGGAGTCCTTTTCCTGGGGCATGATCCCTAACCATGGACAACTCCAGCAGAGCCTGTACCCCACCCACATCCTCCCCTGAACTCACAGCCCAGATCACTATCTACTCTGCCCTGGCCACCCGGGGCTAGGACCAGGGCAACTGGGATGCCCAAGTCGCCGTGATGGCTCGCACACAGGAGTGGTTTAGATCACTAGTACATGCCTCTTTCCCCCAGGCTTTATCCATCATGGCTCCAGAACCCTCAGTGAAGGCATTTGTCTGTAATTCTCTCTCCTACCCCTGCCTAGTGAGGCCACTGCTTCCCCAGTGTGTGCCCACTCCCGCCCCATGGTGTGGATGCTCCCTCTCTGTAAACTGTGGGCTAAAAACTACCTTTTCAATGGCAGTTACCTCCTGGGCCCAAGGCAGGGTTCCAGGCTTGGGGGCAGGTGGGTCTTGACTTCAAATTTTACATTAATGCATTGTTTTATAGCAGTTACAAACATTTAGTCTTTTCCTATCTCCAGGACAAATAGGCAAAAAATAAAATTAGCGCCTTTCTTTTTACCCACTGTTTCTATCCATCCATCCACCCACTCATCATCCATCTGTCCATCCATCCACCAACTCATGTACCCATCTACTCATCATCCATCCATCATCCATCCTTCCATCCATCTACCTACCAATCATCCATCTACCGTCCACTAATTTCCCATCTATCTGCTGCCATCTTCCCCTCAGTCTACTGTTCATGTTCATCCACCCATTCATCCATCCATTCACCCATTTTCTTATCCATTTACCTACTATCCTTTCTCTCAGTCATCCCCTACCCATTCAATAGCTACTGAACAATACGATAGGCATATAGATAAGTATATGTATAGTCTTTCTGTGTAGCCCTGGCTGTCCTGAGGCCAGGACACTTGCTCTGTAGATCAGACTATAGCTACTGGTATTTTTTGTCTGTCTGTCTGTCTGTCTGTCTGTCTGTCTGTTTGTTTATTATGTATACAGTGTTCTGCCTGCATGTGTGTCTGCAGGCCAGAAGAGGGCACCAGATCTCATTACAGATGGTTGTGAACCACCATGTGGTTGCTGGGAATTGAACTCAGGACCTCTGGAAGAGCAGTCAGTGCCCTTAACCGCTGAGACATCTCTCAAGCCCCTGTTTATTTATTTATTGGTTGATTGATTGAGACAGGATTTCTCCGTGTAGCCCTGGCTGTCCTGGAGCCAGGACACTCACTCTGTAGATCAGGCTAGCCTTGAACTCAGAGATCCACTTGTCTCTGTTTCCTTACCCCACCCCCAAGTTCTGGGATTAAAGGCATGTGTCACCACACACAGCTCAGCTTTTCATTTTTTTTTTCACATTGATTGTGGGGGAAGATGTCCAACTGTAGAAGTCAGAGGACAATTTGTGAGTGTTGCAGGATATTTGATCACATTGTGAACCTGGAGATTGTGATATTTACTGGAAAAACCTGTTCCAGTTGTGGTGTGGCTCAGCCCTACCACACACCTTTAATCCAAGATTTTTCTGCTTAAATATTGTAAACAGAATTAAATGAAAGTCAACCATAGGTCATGAGGAGGAGCAAGAAACCAGTTGACAGGAAGAAAACTGACAGAGAGTAAGGGAGAGACACAGGAAGTAGAAGGGAGGGACATCCACTGTGAGGTTCTTTTTTTCTCAGATGGCAGAAGAGAGAGGGAGTTTTTTTGCTGGGACATGGGTAGAGGAAGGTCAGCCAGGTACTTTCTCTCCTCTCTGAGCTAGCAGGCTTCACCTCAGCATCTGGCTTCCGAGTCTATTTGTAAAATGGAGTGACTGAGATTTCATAAAAAACAGCATGTGAGAGTTGGCTCTCTCCTTCTAGCATACGGGCTCCAGGGGTCTCAGGCTCGGTGGGGAGTGCCTGGCTGGCTCAGCTGCCTCACTGGGCCAGTGTGGTTCTGAAAGATCTCCCTGAGTGCAGTCTGTTGTTTTTCCATGGTTAAACTAGATTCATCTCACTTCTGTATAATTTGTGGTTTCTGAATCTTAATTCTCTATGTTAATGTGAATGAATCTCATATATCTTCTGAAAAGTTTTTAAATGTTTTTTTAAAAAAATCTTGCCTTTTCTTATGCATTTAAATTTTATTTTATGGGTGTGTCTATCTGTGTATCACATGAATTCAGGAGCTCTTGGTGGTGAGAGGAGGGCATTGGACCTCCTGGAACTGGAGTTATAGGCATTTATGAGCAATTTGTGGGTGCTAGGAACTGAACTCAGGTCCTCTACAAGAGCAGTGAATGCTCTTAACCTCTGAGCCATCTCTCTAGCCCCTTATTTATTTATTTATTTATTTGTTTGTTTGTTTATTTATTTATTTATTTATTTATTTATTTATTTATTTTATGCCTAAAGCAGGATCTCATGTAGCCCAGGCTGACCTTGAACTTCTGATCCTCCTGCTTCTACCTCCCAAGTGCTGATATTATAGGCATGGTCCATCATGCCTGCTTCATGGAGTGCTGCGGGTCAATCCCAGGGCTTCATACATGCTAGGCATGGAATCTACCAGCTATGCACCTCCAATCTCAAGGCCTTTAATTCACCTGTAACATACATCCTAATAACCATGGTCAGCTGCTACATACCATCACCTTGCCAGTATCTTAATTACTTTTCCTGATTCTAAAACAAATCAGAAAACAAAGACCGCCTACCATGTCCACTTAAGGAAGGAAGTGTATGTTTGGGCTCTCCGTCTGAGTACAGGCCCCACATCAGGGAAATCAAGGCAGCCGGATCTTGAGGTGGCAGTCAGGAAGAGAGCAGTGCTTGTGCTCAGCTCACTTTTACAGTCCAGGATCCAAGCCCAGAGGATGGCGCCGCCCACAGTGGGTGATGCTCTTTCCTCTGTTAACCTAATTCCCAACAGGCATGCTCCCGGGGGCCCGTCTCCCAAGAGATTCTAGAACTCCTCCAGTCGACAGTGGAGATAAACTATTACTTGGGGAGGGGATAGAATTTCAAAACCTAAGAATTTGTCCTCGAACTTGAAGTCTTCTGCCTCAGCCTCCCCGGTGCTGAGCCGCGACACTCGACTTGCTTTGACACTTTACTGTGGGTCACAGGTATTTTGGTGTCAACTGTTTTTATATAGCTGGTTATCTTTGGATTTCTGATGAAGTGTTTCCATAGAGACTCGGTAGGCTTGGCTTGCTCCTTTTGATTCAGGAACTGTCCCTACGTGTTCATATTTTCCTCGTGGGTACACATTGTTCTCAGCTGCCTTTGGCATCTAAGTTATGCCTCCCTGCTTCTCAGGAAACTTTGATGGAGCACTTTGTACCCGGTGAGACGCTGAGCTCTCGAGGTTGGGTAAAGATTGGCTTTGGCTCTGTTACTACCAGACCTGGAGCTTCCCACGTTTTGAGGGTTGACTGGCTTGTGTGTTAACAGCTTTGATGTTCTACGACTTGTGGAAATGCCTTTGTCAACTTCTTTGTGTGTGTCCGTGTGTGTGTGTGTGCACACAAGCACATGAAAACGTTTATGCCTGAGCACGTGGGAACCAGGGGACAAGTTGACTGGCATTCTCTAGGCACTGCCCATCTTATTTATTGAGGCAGGGTCTCTCATGGCCTGGAACTCACCAGGCAGGCTGGCTGACCAGACACTCCACCTCCCCAGAGCTGCAAGCACATACAACAGGCTGGCATTTTTGTTGTTGTTGTTAAACTTGTTCTTTTTTTTTTTTTTTTTTTTTTTTCCCGAGACAGGGTTTCTCTGTGTAGCTTTGCGCCTTTCCTGGAACTCGCTTTGGAGACCAGGCTGCCTCGAACTCACAAAGATCCGCCTGGCTCTGCCTCCCAAGTGCTGAGATTAAAGGCGTGCACTACCACCGCCCGGCTAAACTTGGGTTTTAAGAACTGGATTCAGGTAAACACTTTGCCCACTGATCATTTCTATAATGTATACATTCAGCCATTTCAACTGCTTAAAAGTGTTTTATATTAAGATGTTTACAGTACTCTTTAAATTTTTCTGAAGAATTCTACTATGGGAGGCTGGGGATGAAGCTCAATGTGGTACAGTGCTAACCTAGTATGTGCAAGGCCTGAGCACTTCGTATCTATGTCTCCTTGATAATTTTCACTCCTGGTTTCCCTCTCCCCCATAATCTTTATTTCTCCAAGTACTAAGATTAAAGGTATGCACCACCATCGCCTGACTAACTTTTGATTGTTTCCTGTTTTATTCATTTTTGCCCTTCATATATCATTTTTTCCTTCTTTTATTGCTGCATTTCTGGTTTTCCCTTATTTTTGGTGATGAGAACTTGACTAATTTTCACTATTGCTTGTTAGTCAGGGTTCTCTCTCTCTCTCTCTCTCTCTCTCTCTCTCTCTCTCTCTGTTTTTCAAGACAGGGTTTCTCTATGTAGCCCTGGTTGTTCTGAGACTCACTCTGTAGATCAGGCTGGCCTTGAACTCACAGAGTTCCTCCTGCCTCTTCCTCCCAAGAACTGGGATTAAAGGCATGTGCCACCATACCTGGCTGTAGTCCTGTAGTCAGGGTTCTCTAGAGTCACAGAACTTATGGAGTGAATACCTATCTATCTATCTATCTATCTATCTATCTATCTACCTATCTATCTATCTATCTATGAATTTATTGGAATGACTTACAGGCTGCAGTCCAACAATGGCTGCCTGTGAATGGAAGTCTAAGAATCTGGAGTTGCTCAGTCCCATGAGGCTGGTGTCTCAGCTGGTCTTCAGTACATGCTGGAATCCTGAAGAAGCAGGTTCCAAGGCCAGTGAGGGAATGGATGTGCTGACAGGTGAGGGCGAGCAGATGAACAATCTCTTACTTCTTCATTGTCCTTATAGGCTTCCCGCAGAAGGTGTGGCCCAGATTAAAGGTGTGTCTTCCTGCCTCAAGATCTGGATCACAAGTGTGGCCCCATTTCTGGATTATAGTTCATTTCAGATATAGCCAAGTTTGGTTCAGATATACAACCAAAAATAGCCATCACAATCCACTTCTTGTCAAGCTGACACACAAAACCAGCCAGTACAACTGACTCCTTGTCAACTTGACACACAGACCCATCACTATTAAGCCACAACTCTTCCTTCTCCAAGATCATCCTCCAGACCTCACATTAAAATCTTAAATAATTTTAAAAGATCCAAATTCAAACACATTAAAATTTCAGCCTCTTTAAAATATCCAATCTCTTTTTAACAGGTCTTTCAGCTGTGGGCTCCTTTTAAAATCAAAATGAAATATCTTCTTTAAGAGGGAAGAACCAGGGCACAGTCACAATCTGAACCAAGCAAATGCAGACTTCAGTAGTATAAATAACTCAATGTCCACTATCTGGACACAATCATCTGGACTCCTCTAAAGGGCTTTGGGTCACTTCTCCAGTTCCACCCTCTGCAGCACACACAGCTTGTCTCCTAGGCTCCAGCTGGCTCCACTCCACTGCTGCTGCTGTTCTTGGTGGTCCTCCACTGCTGCTGCTGTTCTTGGTGGTCCTCCACTGCTGCTGCTGTTCCCGGTGGTCCTCCACTGCTGCTGCTGTTCTTGGTGGTCATCCCATGGCACTGGCATCTCCAAAACTCTGGGGTCTCTGCTGCAACTGGGCTGCATTTTCACCAATAGCCTCTCAAAGGTTCTCTTCATGACGCCCAAGCCTCAACTTCTCTGCATGACCCCTTCAATCCTGGGCCTTCAACTGCCACTGAGGCTGCACCTTCACCAATGGCCTCTCCTGGCCTCTCACTGTGCCAAGTCTCAACTGCTCTCCATGACCCCTTAACACCTTCAAAACCAGCACCACCTGGGTGACTCTTACACATTACAAACTCTGGCTGCCAGCATACAGCACATCCTTGGCCACCTCTGGAACACAGCTTCTCTGTGTTCTGAGGAAACACTTCCCAGAAGATTTCACCTCAGTGATGCTGGTCTCTTCTTAAACATGGCTAATTTCTTAGCTCTAGCTGTCCAGCATCCCAGGAAAGCCAAACTATACTAGTTTTGGTATCTTGTTAATCATGGCTGGTTCTTCAGCCCCAGCTAACCAGAACCACAGAATCTTAATTCAAAATAATAAATAGCCCCACAGAGTCTTTCAACTTCCCTCTGAAACGTCATAAGCCAGCCTCCATCCTCTGCACTGCTCTCAATATTCTTATTTTCCAGGTTCCCATAGATCATCCCACTGAGCTCATAACACTCAATGGCTCTTCTAGCCCAACTTTCCAAAGTCTTTCCGCAATCCTTCCCAAGACACGGTCAGGTCTGTCACAGCAATACCCCACTCCTGGTACCAGTTTGTCTTAGTTAGGGTTTCTATTGCTTTGACAAAACACCGTGACCAAAAAAAAAGTTGGGGAGGAAAGGGTTTATCTGGCTTACACTTCAGCATTGCTGTTCATCACTGAAGGAAGTCAGGACAGTAACTCAAACAGGGCAGGATTCTGGAGTCAGGGCTGATGCAGAGGCCATGGAGGGGTGCTGCTTACTGGCTTGCTTCCCCTGGCTCGCTCAGACTGCTTTCTTATAAAACCCAGGACCACCAGTGCAGGGATGGAGCCACCCACCAGGGGCTGGCCTCCCCATTAAGAAAGTGCCTTACAGATGGATCTCATGGAGGCATTTCCTCAACTGAGGTCCCTTCCTCTCTGGTATCCAGCTTGTGTCAAGCTGACACACAAAGCCAGCCAGTATAGTGAATGGGATTTTGTTTTTGTTTTAATTTATTTTGTTTTTGAGACAGGGTCTCATTTTCTAACCTTGGCTGGCTGGCCTAGAACTCTCTATGTAGACCAGGCTATCCTTAGTGTCATAGCGAGTGTCTGCCTCCTGAATTCTGGGACTGAAGTCCTGTGCCACCATGTCTGACCAGCAAGTTTTGAATTTTGAGTTTGCTGTGTTAGTTTTATCCTGTTTGATATGCACTTTTGCTCACTGCCATTTACTTCAAAATATTTGATGTTTTTCAAATTATGATTCATCTTCCGAACTACTTAGAAGTATTCATTTAGGCTTCCAAGTGTGTGGATTCCTTGCTTTATTATTCAGGCTGGAGGAGGGAGTCTTCACCAGGAGAATGCTCTGGAATTTACTGAGACTCCCTCTGTAGGCCGTGTGCATCACCAGAACAAACACCAAGATGGTCAGTCACTCTGAGGAGAGAAGGTTGATTTTGCCTCATGGCCTTAGGGGGTCACTGAACCACCTCACCAGCCCCACTTTTACCTCAATAACCTCTTTGTCTGGTCTTCACATCCTGTAGCATCTTGCCTGGGGCATATCATTCCAACACAACCTTTCTGTGTTGCTGGCTCAACTTAGCTGTCAACTTGACACATCTGAGGAGAGGGACCCTCATGGAGGCAGTGTCACCATCAGACTGGATATGAGCTTGTCTGTGGAACACTTTCTCAATTATTGACTCATCTAGAAGGGTGGTACCATCCCTAGGCCATGGGCCTGGCCTATGTAAGAAAGGTCGACAGAAGCCAGCCAGTAAGCAGCACTCCATCATGGTCTCTGCTTCCGTTTCTGCCCCTAGGTTCCTGCCCTGAGCTCCTGCCCCGACTCCCTTCTTTAATGGTGGACTTTAACCTGTAAGCCAAATTAACCCTTTTCTTCCCAGGTTGCTTTTGGTCATGGTATTTACCACAACAACAGAAACCAAACTAGGAGCCAGGTGGGTGGTGGTGGTGGCTCACACCTTTAATCCCAGCACTGGGGGTGGGGAGTGTTGGGACAGAGGCAAGGCAGATCTCTGAGTTCAAGACCAACCTGGTCTACAAAGTGAGTTCCAGGACAGCAAGGGCCACACAGAGAAACCCTGTCTCAAAAAATAAACAAAAACCAAAACAAACAAAAAACTAAATCATATACCTTTTTATACTTAGACTGACAATTAATAGATAAGCTTAGGACATTTACAATGACTGAAACTATGTATACATTTGGACTTAACTGGAATATTTAGAATTATATCTGATATATTCCTATTGGTTTTTAATAGTTTCTTCCTCCCATCTTGTATGTTATTGGCTAAAATTTTAATTATTTTTAATTGCTCTGATTCATCATCATTATTATTATTTATAATTATAAATAATTATACAAAATAATATTATATTATAGTTATTTATGGACTTCCAGATTTGATTTTGACCACAACTCTTATGTCCTTTCAGTGAAGATGAATGAGTAGGAAACTTTCAGTCTCTATCTGAAGTGTCCCTATCACAGCTTTTGATTCTGCATGATAGATTAGCTAGGTATAAAACTCTGGGCTAACAGATACACTTCCTCAGTACTTCAAAGCATGGCCTTCTGGCAGCCATTGGTGATGCCAGGAATTCTGCCAATCACTCTGTCATTTCTTTTTAGGGGCCCTTAACTCTTTGGTTGCATTTAAGATCTTGGTGGCTTCAGAGTCCAGATGTACATTTATTCTTTTATTTCTCATGTTTGGATAATACAGTAACTTTACTCTGATGATGCATTTCTTCAATTATAGAAAACCCTGGTCATATTTGCAGGTTGAATGTGCCCCTCCTTCATACCTTTTATTGTTTAAAAGTAACTAATTAAGGTTGTGTGGGTGCACAGACACATGCCGTAGCACACATGTGAAGGTTAGAGGACAACTTGCCAGAGTCAGTTCTCTCCTTCATCATGTGGGCCCCAGACTTAGGTCATCAGACTTGGCAGCAAGCACCATTATGTACTGAGCCCTCTTACCCACCCTCATGGTCTTTATTCTCTTCTAACTCTGTGTGTGTTCAACCACTTAACCTGTCTTCCAGATCTCTTCATCATGCTTATGTATTTGCATATTCCCATTAAAAATACTTTATGTGTGCAGGTGTTTTGGCTGCATGTATGTCTGTACCCCACATTCATGCCTGGTTCCCACAGAGGCCAGAAGAAGGCACTAGATCCCCTGGAACTGGAGATACAGACAGTTGGGAGTCACTATGTGGGTACTGGGAACTGAACCCAGGTCCTCTGGAAGAGCAGCCAGTGCTCTTAACCACTAAGCCACCTCTCTCCAGCCCCATATTGCTCATCTTTTTGTCTCTATGCTGCATTTTGGATGATTTCTCCTATTTCTATAATCCTTTGATGTCTCATGAACTTAATTTATCATTTGATAAACAAAATTTTTAAAAAAATGGGGTTTCATTGACTCAAACTCACTATGTGGCCAAGGAAAACCTGGAACTTCTAATCCTCCTGTCTCCACATCCCAAGTGCTGGGACTACACGTGTGAGCCACATCCCCAGCTCAGTGAAGACATTTCCCCTCTGGGACTGCCCCAGTCTCGGCTCCCTTTGCCCTGATGAAAGGCAGACAAAAGCAACTGAAGGCATCTCAGGGTACAGTCGTCACCGTGGGGAGTCCAGGCAAGGGACGCAGCTGTACATCTCCAGTCAAAGCAGAGAGAGTGTGTGTGTGCATACTCCGGCTCCACTTGCTTCTCCTTTCTTTAGGCCCCAAACCCAGTGAGTGGCTCTGCTCACATTTAGGCTGTGTCCTCCCACTCCCAGAATCAAGACAACCCCCACAGAATCAAGGCAACCTGATTGGACAATCCGGCTGGGAGACTCTCCAGGTGATTCTGGATTGTGTCAAACTGACAAAACCCACAATCACAGCAACATGAGGTTGTCGTTGGTGGGTTTGGGGTTTTGAGTTTTTGTGTTTGCTTTTCGGTTTGTATTTCTCGTCTCAAAGCCTCTTGCTTTTCCTTCCTGACTCCAGCTCCTCCCTTGAGTTCTACATCATTTTAGGTACTCTTTCAAGCCAGGCTTGGAGGCTGCTGTGATGACTCAGCCTGTAAAGGTACTTGCTCCCAAGTTTGACAGCCTGAACGGAAGGAAGGAAGGGAACCAACTCCCCACAAGTTGTCCTCTGTACCCCACCCCCCCAGCAGGCATGTCATGCTTGTGAATGCACACACAAATACACGGATGTTGGGAAGCCGCGCCTGGATGTTCTGTTCGTTTCAATTACTAGGAGCCTGTTTTCCCTTTCGTTACTTCCCCTTCTTCTTTCATGGTGGTGTATGGATGTGGACATCTTTGTTGTATTTCTGGCTGGGAGTCTGTATTAAGTGTTTGCTCTGCCCTGCAAGGGCTCAGCATGTTTGCGTCTGTAAAACTATCTCTGCAGAGTAATTTCATATCCTCTCCTGCCAAGGCTCAGGAGGATAAATGGCTTGGACCAGTTTTGTGTTCTCAACCTCCCCAGGAGTGGAAAATCACACTGTGCCTCATTCTATTCTTGGCAGAATCTGTTCTGAGGTTTTGATACTTCTCTCCTCTTCTTCCTCCTCCTCTTCCTCCTCCTCTTCCTCCTCCTCCTCCTCCTCTTCTTCCTCCTCCTCCTCTTCCTCTTCTTTCTCCTCTTCCTCCTCCTCTTCTTCCTCCTCCTCTTCCTCCTTTTCCTCTTCCTCCTCTTCCTCCTCTTCCTCCTCCTCTTCCTCCTTTCCATCCTCCTCCTCTTCCTCCTCTTTCTCCTCTTCCTCTTCCTCCTCCTCTTCCTCCTCTTCCTCCTCCTCTTCCTCCTTCTCTTCCTCCTCCTCCTTCTCCTTTTCTTCCTCCTCCTCCTCTTCCTCTTCTTTCTCTTCTTCCTCCTCCTCTTCCTCCTCCTCTTCCTCCTTTTCATCTTCCTCCTCCTCTTCCTCTTCTTCCTCCTCCTCTTCCTCTTCCTCTTCCTCCTCCTCTTCTTTCACCTCCTCCTTCTTCTCTTCTTCCTGGCCGCTTCTTTCCCTTTTTTTTTGAGACAGGATCTCTCTACACAGCCCAGGCTGGCCTTGAGGATTCCTCCCTTATCATCCAGACAGCTCTCCACTGTGAGTTCTTGCTTTGCTCTTGGCCTGCTCTTCACAGGAGTTCTTTGAAAGGTGTCTATATGTATGTTGGACAGTTGAGTATCAGTGAAGAAGGGCAATCCTCCTGCCTCAGCCTTCCAAGTGGGGTTTACTAGCACGCACCACCACACCCAGCCCCTTTCTTTCTTTGGAATGTGACTATTTTGTCTGAATGTTGTATTTTGATTTGTTCATCTTTGAAGAGAGGTGAAGAAAGCCTGGGTCTGTGGAAGGCTGAGTGAGGCAGGTGCCCTTATGGAACAAACTGTTGTATTAAGGCAACTTCAAGGTGTCTTCCTTTGGCTGCAACTAAAACCGTTTTTGGAAAAGGAGACTAAATATTTCCAGAAGCATTCCTCTTTACAAGAAAAGTGTGTTGGGAAGTGTTCTTCTCCACCATTTTAACCTTTCAAACATGGCCTCTATGACGCCCAGTTAAGCGTCACACTTATAACCGCTATCTTTCCTGTGTGAACTTGAACACGCTCAGCGGAACACATCTTAAACTGAGCGTGGTCGGGAATATGCTGCTTCCTAAACGGCTTTCCCATGTGGGTATGTATGGGATCCCTAGATAAATCCCCATGCTTCCTTCTCTCAATGATGGCACAGCTTCGAAGGTAACTCCTGTGTTCTCCCTGCCGCTAGTGACAAGTCTCCACCTTCCGCTGCGCTCACTTTTGGCTTTGTCTACCATGAGACTCAAGGCCACAGTATTGAGTGGCTAGTTCCTTTAACCACCATCTTGGAGGGACCCTCTCCGTCACTAGTGCTCAGTCGTGTAACACAAATATAGACATGCTTTAAAGAACCCTTGTGTGTGACGAGCAGGCCGAGAGCAAAGCTGGACTCACAGCCGAGAGGCTGGCTGGCTGGCTGGTGACAAGGAATCACAGGGGTGGCCTCCAGGAAGAATTTCAGGAGATCCAGTTTGAGATCAGAGAATAACCAGCTTTCGTTGGCAGCTTGGAGTGGGGTGTGATTTAGGAGGTGGGTGCAGAGAGCCACACCCTGGACACAGCTCATTCACCTCTTCCAGCCCTGGGAACCACCGTCACAGCACGGTCAGCCAAGGGAGGCCACCAGCCTGCAGGCCTTCCTTGCCTCTCAGAAGGGAAGGACCAAGGACTACAGATGAGGACGGGATGAAGATGCTGGAGAACTGAGCTTCGAGAAAAACCAAAGTGGGGGGAAGGGAGCTAGGGGGAAGACATCTTGGGGAAAACGGAAGCCTCCCTGGTCCCCATTCCATCCAATCCAAGGAGCTGAGCGGGAAGAGGCAGATGTCACGAGCTGCCAAGCTCTGGAACCACCACTGAGTAATTGCTCAGTACTTCACGTTGGGGACTGGGGCTCCTCAGGCCATATTTCATGCGAGAGATATTGAGCCCTCATCCGGAGGAAGAAATATGGCCGTTAAACAGGCGGCTAATGGCACACCATTTATCTGCTGGCAAGTCGAGGAGGCTCATTAAGCTGGCCAGCCTAGCCCGGCCTCCACAAGAAATGCAAAATTAACCAGAAGGGCAGAAATGGGACGGAAGTGAAAGTGAGGAGGGTGAGTGCACGGAAATTGGAGCGTGTGGGCCCGCGACAGGAAGGAATGGAAGGCTGCTTCCCTCCTGTTCTAGAAGGTGTGTACTGATTGCAGCCTTGCTTTAGAAAGGAATCCCCATAAATGCAGTTAATCCTCCCCCCATCCCAACTCAGAAAGCTAGTGTGCAGTACGCTTCTTCAAGCTTCTTAAAGGCAACGTCTGGGTAATCAGGAAAAAAAAAAATCAAGAATGGTTCACCCCAGCAGTGAGAGCAGGCAGCTCCGCCCTGGGAAATCTATATGTAAATTCGGGTAATTGCGGCTCCCCAGCCCGCCCAGCATTCCACCACCCCATCATTGTGGTCTCCAGCCATTGAACCCAGATCAGATTCTGGCTCCTAGCTGGGAACTGCATGGATGAGGGCGTTCTGCTGGGGAGAGGCAAAGAAAGGCGATCAGGGCTGCCTCCCACAGTCACAGACTGTCAGGGCGTTTTTGCTGTGTTCTAGGAGCCCAGTTAAGCCTATGCCTCACATTTCAATTCTTCATGTTGTGGTTGACACCCTTGAGGTGGATGGGGGTGGAATCTATTGGTTGGAAAAATCAAATCATTTGAGAATGTCAAAAAGCAAAGCTTGGAGCTGGAGAGATGGCTCAGTGGTTAAGAACACTCTGTGCTCTTCCAGAGGACCCAGGTTCGACTCCCAGCACCCACAAGGCAGCTTATAACCATTTGTAACTTTAGTTTCATGGGCTCTGACCCCTTCTTCTGACCACCAAGGGTACCAGATACATACAGGGTGTAGAGACTTACATGCAGGCGAAACACCCATACATGTAAATACAATTAATTTTTTTTTAATCTAAGCTTTCTGGAGCTGAGGAGATGGTAAGCTAGAACCTGAGTTTGGACCTTCAGCATCCACATAAAAAGTTGAGTACAGAGGTGCGTGGCTGTAACTCCAGCACTGGGGAAGCTAGCCAACTCAGACATAACAGCATCCCCTGGGTACAGAGAGAGACCTTATTGTAGTTGGAGAGTCAATCATTCTCCATCCTCAAACTATAATAGGATGGAGAATGATTGACCCAAAGCCAACCCTTGACCTATACACACTCACACATACACATACACCTGCATACTTGTGCATACCCCAGTTCTCACACACTGATTCTCAATACGCTGGCTCACACTCATGTCTCTAAAAACCAAGACTCCTAGGCTCCCTGGCTTCATGCTCTCTCCATATTCATGATCCTGTGAGTAAATAGAGAGGGAGGCCTGATGTGGTGTTTTTTTTTTTTTTAATATTTATTTACTTATTACGTATACAGTATTCTATTTGCATGCATGCCTGCACTCCAGGGGAAGACATCAAATTTCACTATGGATGGTCGTGAGCCACCATGTGGGTGCTGGGAATTGAACTCAGGACCTCTAGAAGAGCAGCCAATGCTCTTAACCTCTGAGCCATCTCTCCAGCCCTTGATAGTTTTAAAAATGATAGTGGTGCTGGTTACCGCGCGGAAAGGTCACGAGCCACGACAAAACCCAGTATCAGAGCTTTATTTGGGGGGCAGAAGAACCAGGCCTGGGGGAGACGCACATGCAGAGAGCAGAGAGAGAGAGAGAAAGGTGGTGGGGGAAAGAGAGAACGGAATAGAGAGGAAGAGGAGGAGTCTGTGTCTGACTTTTTAAGGGTTCCCCGGCACATGCACAGGCAAGCTTACGGAGCTACGCCACACATGCGCTGATGACGTAAGATGCATGACCCCTTACTTAGCTCCTGAACTGCACATGTGCGGTCATGTAGCTGGAGTGCGGGCAGATTCCTAACAAAGGCCCATCCATATAAGGTCACAACTGTCCTCTTACCCATGGGGACATGTTCCATGAAGTCCCTCCGTCAAATGAAGGAGTGACTCTCTCTCTATAGAGTGCCTGCCACCTGGGAAGTTCTCAGGTACAGTGACAAGGCAGGTGGCCAGTTGTCTGGTTCTGTCTGTTCTCATATTCAGCCAAACTGGGGCGCACTGTGGAAGCAGACAACATCTGGGTTCCTGGTGTACGTAAAGTCAGGCTCAGAGCTGAAGAGAATGCTGGGACAAGAAGGGGTCAGAGGGGACTCTCTAACCGAAAGACTATAGGCTTTAGGGGCTCTGTTCTTTTGATGGGTTAGGGAAGCCTGGAGCTGCTGAACTTCCAGTCTCCTCGGGTTATATGTGGTGGTTGATTTTGACTGACTACTTACCTGGATTAAGGATCCATCTAGGACATTGGTGAAGTTTACCTCTGAACCCCAGGAGGGTGTCTCAGGGAGGGAGAGAGGAAGAGGGGAGACAGCCTGAGTGTGGGTGGCACCATCCCCTGGGCTGGGGTCCCGGACTGAATAAACAGGAGGAAGAGAGGAGAGCACCGGCCTTCATCTCTCTGCATCCTGACGGAGGATGCCATGTGACCAGCCGCCTCACTCCTGCTTTCTCGCCTTCCCCTTGGTGATGAGCTGTGAGCAACTGTTAAGTGACGTTTGTTTGGTATGTTGTCGTAGCAATGAGAAAAGTAATTACTACAGACCTCAGGTTCTTCTCTAGGCAGGGTTCCTCCACTTACAATGGCGTTCAGGCCTGTGAACACACTGTAAACAGAGAATATTGGCTGTTTTCTTTCCTTGTCACTGTGAGGAAATACTCTGACAAAAGAAATGTGAGGGAGAAAGAGTTTTCTCCAGCTCACAGTTCAAGGTGCCGTCCATCATGGTGGGAGAGTGAGGCTACAGAGCCTGAGGCAGGCAGACAGATCACACTGACAGTTAGGAAGCAGAGCGCAATGGACGCTGTGGCTCAGGTCACTTTTATCCAGTCCGTCCACCATACTGGCCAGGGAACGGGTCATGCCTACAATTAAGATAGATCTTCCCATGCCAAGTAATAGCATTGAAATAATCCCTCACAGGCATGCCCAGAGGCCCCTGAGTGATCCAGATTCCGTTATAGTGAACATTCACCATCGTGATCGTGAGTGGAACACCTGGTCTTATTAGTGCTGGGATACTGTTGTCTCCCCTCCTCACGTGGCTGGCTGGGAGCTGGGAGGAGGGGGTCGTGGTTGCTATGGCATCCAGAGAGGCATCAAACTAAGTAGCCCCAGCCCCAGAAAAGACCCAAGTGCTTTCTCTCTCACACATGAACCATCTTCAGGTGGGGACTCAGATCTGTTCCCTTTAATTCCTGGTGAAGGGAACAGGTGCCTGAAATGAACTACCTCTAATAAAGCTTGTCTCAGGTAAAAATTAAGCAGAGTACTAAAACACCATAATAATCACTAATTCTCTCACAGCCGCTTTTTAACATGTCTCCACCTGGACAGGCTGGATCTACCTCAGATAAATGTCAACTCCAAGAAATAAAATTATACTGATTCTTTTCTAAGCTTTTTCTATGTCACCAGTATCTTGTCAGACAAAGGGTTCCCAGCCATACCGAGGGACGACAGAACTTCATTCCAGGACTCCCACCATCATCCCAGGACTTCAGAAGCTACCCTCCCCATTTTCCAAGAACCAACCGTCGCCCACCATTCAGCCGGAAGCAGTCTTTGAGAGAAACGATGCCCCATACCCACTCATCCGCCTTTTTTTTTTCTTTTCAGGATGATATGGATTTACAACACACCCCCACGGTTGGGCATGGTTGCCCATGCCCGGCGGGACCTAGTCACTTCCGCCTAGTCATTTCCGGGTCAAAACATCTCACATGACCAGGACCCCATGGCTTTGTGTGGTTTTGTAAAGCATGCAGCACAACCATGTGATCTAGACGGCCCAGCCTTTATAAGCAGGCGCCATGATTTCCGGCTCCATCTTTACTCACGTGTCTTTCCACAGGCCTGTGCACCTCTGCCTCTCTCCCTTATCTTAATAAAACTCTTGTTAGTGGATTCTGTCGTGTTTCGGGATGTTTCCTCGCAGGGTAAGAGCGCCGCAAATAACCAACACCTGGACCATGAGATTCCAAGACAACAGTCAAAGCGTTGCTGTGTTGGGGACAGGAGAGGAGCCATCAGGTCAAGTTCCACAAAGGAGCAGAGTGGAGAGGCAGTGCACGCACACGCACGCACGCACACACACGCACACGCACACGCACACGCACACACACACACACACACACACACAGGGCTGTGCTTTCTCTGTGTGCCTCTCAGAGTTTCTTGTGTTTGAAGCTTGACCCCAGGGCAATATGAGCAGGTAGCCTGGGGCCTTTGAGAGCCAGAGTCTAACAGAGGTCCTCAGGGGCTGGTCCTGCTGGCTTGGGATGGCGTGCATTCCAGCCTGAGAAGAACCGTTTCCAAGTCTCCTCCCCAAACTCATGCCCACAGGGCACTCACCCTGCCAGCCAAGCTGTTTACCTGCCTGCTGTTACCACCTGCTATGCTGTTTACTTAAAGCCTCCAAAATGTGTTTTAGAATGCAGTAGGCGGTTCATTTTGGTAACACAAAATGGACTAATGTGCCCACAAAGTAGCAGCAATTTGGAGTGAGCACAGGATTGTAATTGGCTTTATTGTGTTCCCTGGGACTTTATTTTTTAAATTTTTCTAAATTGTTTGACAGTTTCACGGGTTTATATAATGAATTTTAGTCATCCTCCACCCCCCTTTCTCATCCTCTCCCCCCCCACTAGAGCCCTGTATTCTCAAGGCACCCCACTCACACCGTGTCTTCTTCCAAGGTGACCCAGAACTTTTCCTGCCAGCGAGTGGGTGGGAAGTTATTCTGTGGAGCAAGGCCGCCGTCTCAAAACTACACCACTTAAGGAAGTGACCATCCCCAACAATTCTTAACTTCCACTGGGGGAGGGTGGGGCCTTACAGAGTTCCCCTCCCCGATCCAGTCTTGCGCAGGTCAGCTGCAGTGAGATTTTTAGTTCAACAGCCATGTCAAACTTTCCACAGTTTCTAAGTCTGAGTTACTTACGTAATTGGGGGAAGTATACTTTTTAAAATGTATTTATTTTTTGTTTTGTTCCATTCTGTTTTGGCAGGAATGGTACTGGCTGGAACACAACCAAGCTTTTCTTCAGAGTGGGTCCACTCACCCTCCTCCAGCTGGGGACACCGGCTCTCCACCTCCTGCCCGCCCTGAGCCCCTGGGCAGCTTGCGGGGTCCTGGGTTTGCTGTTTGGGGTTGGACCTGCTCTGCACCCTTCCTGCAGAAAGGCAATTTGAAGTGGGAAGCCGGAGACCGTGGGGGAGTAGGAGAAAAAGAAAACCTCATTGTTTTTGACATTTCTGGAAAGCTCTGGGCTGATCACGGTGTCAGGGGCTGTGTGTGGGATCCACTGTGCCAGGGCAACTTTTGCAGCCTTCCTTAATTAGCTCTGTCTTTTCTGTGGTGGCTTCTTTGTCTCTCGTGGGACTGACTGAATCCTTCTAAAAACAAAGACCTGCACAGAGGTGCTGAGGATTCTGGTAATTCCTCTCTCTGTTCCGCTTATCTGGAGTTCACGAGGAAGCTTTTCCGATCAATTCCATTTCATGCTCACAAAAGCACAGGGAGGGGAGGACCGTTGTCATAGCAACCAGGGGTGGGCCACATTATTAATTTGTACAAGAACAATGATGGATGTCATTGACCCCCAGCAGGAAGTCTGAGGTTGCAGTGTCCATTGTCTCTCACATTTAAATAGAGGATGAGAGAGCTTGTGTGGTCAGTGCAAATGCAGAATAAGAATATTACCCTAGAAACCCCACCCCCGCCCAGCCCCCGCTACTCTGTGCTCAGGCTCCTTTTGAAATAGTTTGCCAGATGACTCTGGGCCCCACACTCTCCTAAGGGTGTGCCCTGTGAGGGCATATTCAAACCAATTGCTCAATTGTAGAGTGCTGTCTAGTGTGCATGGAGCCCTGGGTTCAGTCCTTAGCATGTAAGGTGGCACATGCCTGCAATCCCAGTACTTGGAAGGCAGAGGCAGGAGGATCAAGAGTTCAGGTCATTCTTGGCTCCATGTCAAGTTTGAGGCCAGCCTAGCCAGGGATACGTGAGACTCTTGAAGAATAATTTAATCATAATTAAATAATATCAACAAATCAGAAGACTCCTGGTGGAGGAAACAGCCCCAAGGTGGGGTGGGAGGGTGAGAGTTGGGGGGCCTTTCCCACAGCACCAGGCCTCAACACAAGGGAGAGCAGCACCACACAGGCACTGTTCTGTAACACCTCACCCCGACCTGCAAAACTGAGCCAACAGGTCTGGGAGCACGCCGGGCCTCTGAGCAGAAGACCCCGCAGAGCCACCTCCTGTGCCCGATTCTGGCTCCCTTCTCTTTCTTCTCCTGGTTTTCTGAGGTGGCTGAACCCAGCACTCAACCCCTAGTGTCTTCAAAACCTACCCTCGGCTGAATGCTATACAGGCTGCACCCACACAGTCTGCACACTCAGGGCTAACACTCCTGTCTGTGACACGGGGGAAACTGAGGCTAGGAAGTATGAATTACCTGGCAGTGCTAAACAGTGATCCACCATGATCCAGACACTGGCCTTGGGTTTCACGTGTGGTTTTCCATAAACGCCATGGTTCCTATCGCCCAAGGTTCAACCAGACAAGGCCACCAGCAGCCAGACACCTATCTGCACACACATACCTGTCTGGGTGTTTAATAAGAAGGATTTTTCTCTAGGTACAGGCCAGAGAGGCCTGATGTGAATGAGTCCTGGTTATTGCTGAACAGCTGTATAACCTTGAATTTATTACTTAAACTTTCTGGCTTCCTTGTTTCTTTTCTTTTTTAATTTTTCTTATTTATGTATAGGTATACAGTGTTCTGTCTGCATGTGTCCTTTAGGCCAGGAGAGGGCATCATTTCTGGTGGTTGTGAGCTACCATGTGGTTGCTGGGAATTGAACTCAGGACCTCTGGAAGAGCAGTCAGTGCTCTTTACCCCTGGGCCATCTCTCCAGCCCCACTTCCTTGTTTTTTATAGGGAGGTTGTCAGGGTGGCCTTTAGATCTTAGGGTACCTAGGGCATATTTGAAAAGGGCGCCCTCTATGGGCAGTTGTGAGTGGGCTCCCAATGGGAGAACAGAGCCTGGCCTGGATTGATCTGGCACTAAGCATTCTGACCTTGGCTTTGGTGCAGCACAACTGTGGGTGGCAGCCTGGGGAATCACCCAGAACAGAGCGGGAAACTGAGGTCAAAGGTGAGGCTCTGGTCTGCCTCACCAACATCCTGGTGGGAAGGATGACCGGCCTTGCATTCCACACTTGAATCCATGCAGATCCTGTGTCTAGTCAGATGCAGAGGGACAAGACTCGTGTGTTGGGGCGGGGAGAACAATTCAGACTTTCCCAGACTCCCCAGAGTCTAGCCAGTCTCCAGTCATCTTAGGGAGCTCTGCCCACTTCACTGATCCTGAGAACTATGGCCTTAATTCCCCCTTCACTGTTTAATTCTCCTTCCATTGCCAGGCGCTCGGGGCTCAGTGTGCCAGCATGCCAAGGAGGCACAGCCATCTTCTCCAGAACCAGCAAATCCTGAATCAGATTTGCTCTGGGGTCAGGAAAGTCACTGGGTACCAGGCCTAGGTCATGGTGACAGTGGGGGTGGAGGTGGTGGGTGGTGGTGGGGTTGGGGGGTATGGGTGGGGAGGGTGGGGATATCAGTACTGAAGAAACCCACACTTTAGTCCCTGTGAACACACCACCTTCCACCACAGAGAGGCTTTGCACATATGACATTTAGGACCTTACCCCATCTAATCACAGGGTGGGGGGGGGTGGGGGTGCTGCCACACCCAAAGGCACGGGAGAAGTTTGCATCTGGCTTCCCACTGAAGCTGGTTCTGTGAGGCCTTCTAGACAATGGTGGACATTATGGTGAATGAGGGCACAGTGAGACCACGGAACAAGACCACTCCATGAGTGGAAAGAAAGGTTCACTGCGGCTCAAACTGCAAAGGCTTTTGGGTCGTGGAGGCAAAATGACAGAAAAGCAAGTAGGTTTTCCACAGTCAGCAGGAGGGAGTCTTCGAGCTGATACAAGGTGTTCTGATAGACTGAGAACCAGATGCCCTTGCCAGAGGTCATTGCCCTTTGGGGGGGGGTGCTAAAGGGGGTTTCCAGCAAACAGAAAGCAGCTTGAAGGATGCTGAATTTAGGCTTCAGTTTATCCAGTAACAATCCTTTTGTTTTCCTGGTCACAGTCACCAGCACGGCCATTGTGTGGGGCCCACTTTGGACCCAGCAAGGAAGTAATCCCAAATTTGTAGCTGGTTGATCAGAAAGGAGGGTAGTCTGGGGAACCCTCCTGCAGACACATGCTTTATAGCTAGTGTCTTGAGAGCAGGCTTTGGTCCTCATTCTGTGGAACTCAGACATCCCTCTAGTTTGATCTAATGGCTGTGTTCGGGGTGGGATAGGCCACTTGGATGGTAGCAGAAGGGAAGGGACTAGGTGGGGACAGAGAAAGAGGACTCTCTACTCGACCTAGTGAGGTCACTTCTGTGAGGTAACCAGCTGGTCCCAGACCAGGTGTCAGGAGATCTCAAGCCTTGCAGCCTTTCTGTATGAACACAAAGGGGACCTCATTCCTGGCAGGTCCCTGTGGGTCCAACAGAAAACCTGGAACCATAGAGGGTTTGAAGGTGGTAGCTTCCCGGTGGAGGAGCTCCCACAGGCTTCCCAGCCCAGAGCATAGGGAAAAGTGAGGATCTGATTCACCTAAAGGAGTGGGGAGCCTATTTACATAATGATGACTTTCTGCCTCACCTCAAGTCTCCTTTTAAAACACAGAGCCAGTAACTGGAAAGGGAGTTCTGCCTAGAGACACTCCCACCCCAGCTTTCTGAGACCCCTCTCAGTGCTGGCTGATCCCACCCACACTTAAAAGGTCCTCTTAGGTAGATGTTGTTTCCATCTTCCCAGCCAGCTACCCTGAGGCAGAGTCCCCAAGACAGACATCCTCCTCCTATTTATAAAGCCCTGGGGATTTTGACTATTATATTAACGGGCATATATTTTTGCAGAATTTTCTATTTCTGCACATGAGATTTTATTTGTTTCAATAAAAGAGAGCAGTTAGATACAAGGAAGAGTGGGATTTAATGTTTATATGCTCTGGCTCCGGAAGATGCTGTGTTTGCTCAAATCCTGGGGCTGCTTAAAGATAGAATCATGGGTAGAGGACCAGAGGAAGAGCCAGACCCTTAGCTTGCATCTAGAATTAGGCATAACAGACCTGTATTTAGTCATCTTTATGAAGATTTTATTGTTTAAATTTTTTGAGACATTGTCTATGTAGTATTTACAAATTTTAATTGTGTGCGTGAGTGCGTGTGTGCATGCGTGCATGCGTGCGTGTGTGTGTGTGTGTGTGCGTGTGTGTGTGTGCGTGTGTGTGTGTGTGTGTGTGTGTGTGTGTGTGTGTATAAGGTTGGATATACACATATGAGTGCAGGTGCCCAAGGAGGCCAGAAGAGGGCATCAGGACTCCTGAGAAGAAATCAGAAGAGGTTGTGAACTTCCTAATGTGGGTGCTGGGAAAGCCATCAAAGATGATGTTGGCCAGTTACAGGATATTCTGTGAACATGCTTCTTCTGTTTTTCTATTCTTGGAGAATATATGCCAGCAAAGTCCTGAAGGCTAGGCCTTTGGCGGAACCTGTCATTTGGCTTACAAAATTGTCTTTTGCTTCTCTGCTGACAGATGACCCTTCTATTTGAGGGTCCCCCAAAATGGAGACCTGCCTATAACAGGTTTCCTCTTAGCCCATCAACCAGCTCCCAAATCATGACATGGAGTCTTAAAAAAAAAAAAAAAAGATTTATTATGCATACAGTATCCTGCCAGTGTGTATGCCTGCAGGCCAGAAGAGGGCACCAGATCCCATTACAGATGGTTGTGAGCAGCTGGATGGTGGTGGGGCAGGCAGGTGGATCTCTGTGAGTTTGAGGCCAGCCTGGTCTACAGAGCTAGTCCAGGACAGGCTCCAAAGCTACAGAGAAACCCTGTCTGGGGGTGGGAGGGTGGGAATAGTTGTGAGCCACCATGTGGGTGCTGGGAATTGAACTCAGGACCTCTGGAAGAGCAGCCAGTGCTCTTCACCTCTGAGCCATCTCCAGCCCAAGACTTTTTATCAGTTATGAATGCTCGTCCCATTAGCCCATTTAACTTAATCTATTTCTCTTTATCTACATTTTGCCTCAGGGCTTTTGCCTTTCTTTCTGTGCATCTTACTTTTACTGTTTCTTGTGTCTGGCTGGCTGGTGACTGCCGACTTCTGGCCAGGGCATGTCCCTCTCTTTCTCCCTCACTCTATCCTCCTCTCTCTAGCCTAGCTTTCTCCTCTTACTTATTCTCTGCCCACCAGCCCCTCCTATCCCTCTCCTGCCTAGCTATTGGCCATTCAGCTTTTTATTAGACCAATCAGGTGCCTTGGACAGGCAAGGTAGAACAAACACATCTTTACATAATTAAACAGATGCAGCACAAACAAATGTAACACATCTTCAAATAGTTAAAGTAATATTCCACAACATAAACAAACGTAGCACATCTTTACATAGTTAAATATTCCCCACTCAAGAGGGAGCAACACCAGCAGGAATACATCAGCTGGGTGCTCAGGTACTTCACCTGACAAAAGCCACAAGCTAATAAGAAAACTAAGCGGAACGGGGGTGTCCATGTTCTGTGAGAGATTTCACTTACCCACATCCAAATGCCTCTCCGTCCCAGGCAGTGTCTCACATATTTGAGGGTCAACTTCACTCTCTCTGTGTGAGCCTAGAAATCCCTCTCTGACAAGCACACTTAACAAGATCCCAACTTAGTACCTAAAGTGGTGGAGTCAGAAAAACAAACAAAAACCAAATCAAACCGACACATTTCCCCAGACAAAGCTTGTTTTTGTTCAATAAATCAACACACAGATAAAAAGGATAAAGACAAAGTGCTCAGATTATAGGAGACTTAAGGGGCCAGGGAGCTGCTGAGTTATTAAACTGCCTTCCATGCCATGAGTTTGAATCTCCAGCATCCACATGTAAGTCAAGTGTGGTGTGTGCCCAGAACCCCAGAGCTGAGGAGTTTGGGTTAGAGACAACCCCAGAACTGAGGAGTTTGGGGGAGGGGTGGAGACAACCCCTGAGTTGAGGGGTTTGGGGGGTTAGTGACATCCCCAGAACTGAGGGGCTTGGGGCAGGTAAAGACAGGCAGGTCCCTAGATTTCATTAGGCAGCCAGTCTAGCTGAGCTGATGAGCCTCAGATTCAGTGAGAGACCCTGCCTCACAAATAAGGAACTGGGGGATTGCCCAGGAAGCAGAACACTCACTTTTGACATCGGAGAACCTTGAATGTGGCTCTCAGACCTGTAATGAATGATACGGCGGCCTTGGCAGGTTGGGCTAAGGTGCCCCAGTGGGTGAGGGAGACACGCCATTCAGATGTGGTGGCAGGCTGCAGCATGTGGAAAGTTACTCATACCATGCAGACCATGTGGAGAGTTTATTGTAAAAGAGAGACAGAGAGAAAATGAGAGGGAAATAGGGAGAGAGGAGGAAAGAGAGAGGGAGAGAAAGAGGTAAAGTGGAGGCATGCACATCTCATGGCAAGAAAGAGAGGAAGGGGAAGGAGGAGGAGGAGGAGGAAGGAGTTTTCCTTAAAGTAGGATTTACGTTAGGACACAGGGCAGGCCCCCAAGGGGCAGGCCAGAATGCCAACAAGACCTACATAAAAAGCCAGAGGTAACTTCATACAAACATGTAATCCCAATGCATTGTGGGATGTGAGAGACCCTGTCTCAAGGGAATAAGGTGGAGAGAGGTATAGAGGGACATTTGTGTTCCTCTGAAGTCCACACTCAGGCACCATACCGGAACACATGTGTGCATATGCCATAGATACATATAGATAAACAAACAAAGGTGGCATGTAACTGAAGAAAGACAGCCAGTTTCAATCTCTGGCTCCAACAGCGAGGCACCTGCACACACATGTACACATATCCACACTAACAGGTAAATATACCACAGCCACTCTCCCCATACACCCTTCCCCCATACACACAGACTTAAAATACAGCCAGTTGTGATGTGTGAGTCTCATTTAGACCTGATTTTTAGTTTAGAGATGTCTTTTAAAAATGTATATGAATGTTTGCCAGTGCGCATGTCTGTGCACCATGTGTGTGCAGTGCCATCAGAGACCAGAAGAGGGTGTCAGGTCTCACCTTGCACATAAACAGCAGCTTTGGTTAACACTGAAGAGGCTAAGAACCTGGATGCCTCAGAGAGGGTTCCTGGACAGCCACTGGTTTTCCTTCCATGTTGGAAGCCTTTTGGATCTGCTTCTGATGTCATCAGCAGGTCGGCAGATTCTCCAGGTGACATGCAATGGCAAGTACGCAAAAACCTGAAGCGTTGTCCCAGACCATGTCTGGGCCTCCGTGGCAAGTGCCGCCCACGGTTAAGTTGTATCTTCAAATAACCTGATCATGAAAATCCCTCACAGGGGCACCCAGAGACTTGGCTCTTAATCAAGTCTAGATCCAGTCAAGTTGACACTCAGAATTAACCACCACACCCAGCACATGTAAGGCTCTGGGTGCCATCTGCAAAACCATTGAAAATAATCACTGTTTTTATTTAATATGACTTTTGTTTTTTGTTTTGTTTTGTTTTGTTTTTTGAGACAGGGTTTCTCTGTGTAGCTTTGGAGCCTGTCCTGAAACCCAGGCTGGCCTTGAACTCACAGAGATCCACCTGCCTCTGCCTCCCAAGTGCTGGGATTAAAGGCATGTGCCACTACCGCCCAGCTAACTCTTATTTTTAATTAAGTGTGTGTGTGTGTGTGTGTGTGTGTGTGTGTGTGTGTGTGTGTGTGAAAAGGGAATCAGATCCCCAGAGCTGGAGTTTCAGGAGGTTGTGAGATGTTCTGTATGGGTGTTGGAAACTGAACTCTGGTCCTCTGCAAGAGCAGTACATGCTCTTAACTGTTGAACTCTTAACTGAACTCTCCAGCCTCAATTTAAATTAAGAAGAAGAAAAAAAGATTATATATTCTGCAAGGTTCTTGCTCCCTTCCCAAGAGACCTTCACAGTGCAGGACAGGCCCTCTGAACCCAGCTGGCAGGGCAGCCAGATGGCTTTTTCCCTTCCTTAAAAGCAGGCCTAAGTGCAGCTATTACCACAGCAGGGCTCCTTTGAGAAGGCAGCCAGAGGGTGGCGAGATCCAAGATCGGTGCTTGTCTTCACTGTTTGCTTTGCGTCTGCCTTCGTGGAGATAACACACCTGGTGCAGATGAAGCTGTGTGGAGCACTTAGCGGGAGAGCAGCATCACCTGACTCACCCTCCCCTGTGTCCCGCTCCCCCCTGCAGGGAGCCCCTTTCAACCACTTCTGATTTTTGTCTATCTGGTGGTTATCCAGAAATTCTAGATAATGCCCTATATCCTTTCTTTTTCAATTTTAGCTGAGAGCTATTGGCTTCACACTGGGAACCCTGAGAGTTCACCTCCCTTCGCTTCCCTTCCACCCTGCTCTGCCTCTTCCTCAGCTCTGTAAGTGCCCATTGTTACTGTGTTTTTGTGTTCTTCTTGATTCCAGGTTGCATCAACTTCTCTGATACCAGGATGTGTGCCCAACCACCGTCACCCTCTCTGGCAATGTCAAATTCCTAAATATTTCTTCAGTTACCAGACACCTGACAGACGCAGTTTCAGGGAGAGGGGAATTGTTGGGCGCATGCT
Organism: Onychomys torridus; assembly: GCF_903995425.1. NCBI lineage: Eukaryota > Metazoa > Chordata > Mammalia > Rodentia > Cricetidae > Onychomys > Onychomys torridus. The sequence goes on along the minus strand of NC_050450.1, from coordinate 104,794,309 downwards.
TCAGAAGGCACACTGCATTGCAGCCTTATTTGTGGGGGCAGGAAAACACCTTCACATTTTGGTGGATTAAGAAGCACAACACTTAGGTCAAAAGCAGGAATAACCATCCAGGAGCTGCCCCCAGTGGTCCACCTCCACCAGGGAGATCCCACAGTCTCCCAGAACAGGGCCACCAGAGCTCCTCAGGTGCCCGCCATGCCGGGCAGGTGTGTTGCAGCTCAGAGGCCTTGAACCACCAATGGTTCCCTTCCTAAGAAGCGTCAGGGGCACAGCTGGGGATGGGAAAGGCACACCACTCCTTGTACAGGTGCTCCATAAATGGACCTTTCATGAGTCCCACTATGTTTGCCAATCCCACGTGCCCTGCAGGGTCTCCATCCCTGAGCCCAGAGCTCTGGGGGTTCTGGCTGGCTGCTCACCATTCTCTCATTTTACAGTCCCACAGGGGGCTCCCCACTGTGCAGCCCAGCACCCTCCATCCTGGCCTCTCTTCCAGAGATTAGTGAAGTCACCTCCCCAGCTCCATCCTCATGCCCTGGGAATGTTCCTCCTAGGTGCATACTTTTTCATTTCAGTGGGAATGTGGAAGATGCCCTCTTTATCTGGTTTGGGCTTCTACAGATAAATTATAAGCAATAGAGGTTTATTTAGTGCTCAGTCTGGAGGCAGGGAAGTCCAGGTCTGCACCACAGGGAGGAGGAGGAGAAAGGAGGAGGAGGAGGAGGAGGAGAGACAGACAGACAGACAGACAGACAGACAGACACACACACACACACACACACACACACACACACACCAGAATAGATGGATGGAGGTGTGGCTGAACTTATCCTTTTACCAGTAACCCATCCCCACAGTAACTAACCCATTTCCCTGCTAACAGCATTAACTCACAGTATAGAACCTTTCGACCTAAAGGCCCTTCCTCTCCGCGTCGTTCCCCTAGAAATTAGATTGACAAGCACTTGGAGAGAGGTGTCCACTCCCTAGTATACTCTTTTGTTTATTTTGTCTTGTTTTTCAAGCCAGGGGTTTTTGTTTGTTTGTTTGTTTGTTTGTTGTTGTTGTTGTTGTTGTTGTTGGTGGTGGTGGTGGTGTGTGTGTGTGTGTGTGTGTGTGTGTGTGTGTGTGTGTAACAGTCCTGGCTGTCCTGGAACTTGCTTTGTAGACTAGGCTGGCCTCAAACTCACAGAAATCCACCTGCCTCCCTCTGCCTCCCAAGTGGTGGGATTAAAGGTGTCTGTTACCACACCCAGCTAGTATTTTCTTTTTTCAAAAAAAGGTTTTAAAAAAATCGTGTATGAGTGTTTGCCTGAATGCATGTTTGCATCATTTGTGTGTAGTACCCACAGAGGCCAGAAGAGGCTTTGGGATCCTCTGGCACTGGGGTTACAGGTGGTTGTGAGCTGTCATGTGGGTGCTGGAAACAGAGCCTGGGTCCTCCACAAGAGCTGCCAATGCTGGTGCCACTCCCATAGTGTACTCTGCACAGCCCTCAGAAAGAAGTGTCAGTCCAAGGGCAAAGTGAGCTAGGCGGGCTTGGGGACTCTGGTGACAAAGATTAGACTGGACATTTATTGATGCTCATACCAAGATAGACCTGTCTGCTTGATTTCTTTTGCCTTTTAGCATTATTATACCTGCTTTACATGAAGAAATTTGCTCCACGACACATGGCTACTTAAAGACAGATGCAAATTCTAAGTTCCACTTATTTGACATGAAATCCAGATACAAACCACCCAGTAGTATTCAGTGGCCTCCAAAACCACCACAGCCTCAGCTGTCAGAAGCCACCAAAGTCCACATCGGGCAGCTGAAGTTAGCCCTGCAGGCCCTGGCCTGGCTTTCTGCATCTCACCTCATGGGATGTGGGAAAATTGCACACACCAGGTTTCTTCCAGGCAACTCCAGGCTTCCCTGAGGGGTGACTAGGGAGCCAAAAATGTGGGTCCAGTCCCTACAGGTGACAGAGCGGTCTCACACACGTGTGTACTTACCAGAGGACAATGTCAGGTGCTGTTCATAGGAGCTCTCTAGCTTCTCCTTTAAGACAGGATCTCTCATTGTCTTGGGACTTGTGGGCTAGGCTGACAAACCAGTGAGCTAGAGATCTGCCCATCTCCTCCCAGCACAGAGATTTTTTTTTTTTTAAATGTATATATATTTTATTTTATGTGCATTGGTGCTTTGCCTGCATGAGTGTCTGTGTGAGGATGTTGGATTTCCTGGAACTGAAGTTACAGACAGTTGTGAGCTGCCATGTGGGCGCTGGGAATTAAACCCGGGTCCTCTGGAAGAGCAGTCAGAGCTCTTAACTGCTGAGCCATCTCCCCAGCACACCACTCCCCCCACCTTTTTTTAAAAAGATTTATTTAGTATACAGAAGAGGGCGCCAGATCTCATTACAGATAGTTGTGAGCCACCATGTGGGTGCTAGGAATTGAACTCAGGACCTCTGGAAGAGCAGTCAGTGCTCTTAACCTCTGAGCCATCTCTCCAGCCCCCTACTCCCTTTTTTAAAATGTGGATTCAGGAGATCAAACACAGGTTCTTACTTCTGCAAGGTAAGCACTTTACCAACTGAGTGTCTCCCGACATCCCCAGTCCCCATCCTTCTTGCAGTACTGATGATTGAACCATGCTTATGGTTAAGGTGTGCCAACTGGGCCATGTCTCCAGCCATGGAAGCCACAGAGGACCTCCTTCATGGATGGAGTACCCCTGGTCAGGGGCAGCATCACAGAGGCATCTAACTCCAGGTCTCCCTCCAGGTAGAAGTCTGCGCTGAGGAAGGGAGAGGGCAGTGTTCAGGTCACAGTGCCCATGGAGAGGGCAGTGCCCAGTAGGTCTCCTGGTGTGCAATGGGGGGTCTCATGGAGCCCTGGGCAGGGACTGGAACCAGAAAAGGCCCCACTAGACACCCAGCATGATGAGCTTCTTTAGTTTCCCATGATCTTCAGAAGGGGGGTTGGGGCCCCACTGTATTGCTGAGGAGGGGGGAATCTTGCAAAAATTAATGTTCTGGGGTCAGGAATTTGGCTCAGTGGTAGAATGCTCACCCAGCATGCTTGAGGTTCCATATCCTCCACCACAGAAAAGGATTTCCCATTCTCACCACAAGGGGTGACCTTGAACTTCAAGATCAAGCTAGCCCTCTGGGGACCCTCCCCTAGGCTCCTCTCCACCATCCCACCCACCTGAGAGAAGGAGCTGGCGGGCAGGGATGAGCATGTGTTTGGAAGGGGGTTCCCAGGCTCTAAGCCTCATGCATAAAACAGAGAGACCTTTCCTTCCACAGCTAATCAAAATCTCCGGCCCAGAGATTGCAAATGAGGTCTTCAAGTCATTTCCCTTGCAAATGAGGCGACCGCTCCTGCTCCTCAGCTCTCTGCTAAGTCCTCATCAGCACAGCGGTAGCTCACAACCCCGGCAGCTACTTGGCACATTTCAATTAGCCTGACAGGTACCCAGAAGCAGATGAGAATGGGTGGCCCCTCTGAGCCCTGGTTCCTAAACCCCACACAGAGTCCTGCTGAAACCTGTGGAGACAGGATCCTATTCCCACTTGTCATGAGCAAATTTTCCACTCTGGTGCCCCAGAGTCCGTGCCATAGAGCGAGTAGACCCGCAGGTCCAGCTGTGCCTACCACCACAGCCTTCACAAGTCAGGGGAGGGTGGAGGCAGCAGGCTAGTGACACCCAGGGTCACACCCACCCCTGGTTTTAAGGAAGCCCCCAGCAGGGCCTGGTGAAGGTACATGGGCCTATAGAGGCAGACTCCATATAAGACAAAGGAAGAAAATCTCAGTTAAGCTTCTGAATGCCCAGTCTCCCCTGTGTGGTAGGGGGCAGTGACAACATTGACCTTGGCGGGTTGTTGTGACAGGTGAAGGAGTAGGTACTCTCTTGCCTCCCTGTATGACATTTAGACAGTGTTCAGTCTGGGCTGGGGATGTGGCTGGGTCCCATTAGCCACACCGAATACCTCTGGTACCATACCTGGGAAAAGCCAGGAGGATCAGAAGTTCAAGGCCTTCTTCAGATACATAGTGAGTTCAAAGCCAGCCTAGGATATATGGGACTCTGTAAATTAAAGAAAAAGGGAGGGAGGGAGGGAGGGAGGGAGGGTGGGAAGAAGGAAAAAGGAAGAAAGGGGCTGGAGAGATGGCTTAGACTTAAGAACACTGGCTGCTCTTCCAGAGGTCCTGAGTTCAATTCCTAGCAACCACATAGTGACTCACAACCCTCTAGAATGAGATCTGGTGCCCTCTTCTGGCCTGCAGGGACACATGTGGACAGAACACTGTATCATGATAAATAAAATATATGTCATGATAAATAAAATAAATGTGTGTGTTTTTTTTTTTAAGGAAGGAAGGAAGGAAGGAAGGAAGGAAGGAAGGAAGGAAGGAAGGAAGGAAGGAAGGAAGGAAGGAAAGCCAAGCGCTCAGCAGGTAAAGGCACTTGCTGCCGGGCCGGCTGACCTGAGTTCCATCCCGGAACCCACATGGTAGAAGGAGAAAACTGACTCCCAAAAGTTGTCCTTTCACCTCCACAGGCACAGTAAATAGATAAATTAAAACATTTTGAAAAGAAAGTACTTGATCAAAGCTGTTAATCCTCCCCCAGCTCCAATGCTCACAATGTCATGGCCTCCCTACACAGCCAACCTGTTGTACAAAACCTGCTTGTTCACAGTGTGAGCTTGCAGCCCCTCCCCCTCGCTGCTACAGAATAGACTTATGGTCCCAACCTAGTGTCTGCCTCTGTAGGCTAGACCAGGCTAGGCCAGGCTAGGCCAGGCTAGGCCAGGATAGACTAGGCCAGGCTAGGCCAGGATAGGCCAGGCTAGACTAGGCCAGGCTAGGCCAGGCTAGACCAGGCTAGGCCAGGCTAGACTAGGCCAGGCTAGGCCAGGCTAGACCAGGCTAGGCCAGGCTAGGCCAGGCTAGACTAGGCCAGGCTAGGCCAGGCTAGGCCAGGATAGGCCAGGATAGGCCAGGATAGGCCAGGATAGGCCAGGATAGACCAGGCTAGGTCCCATGGTGTTTCACTTTGGGGAGGAAAGGGTTTATTGAATCTTACAGACCACAGTCCTTTACTGAAGGAAGTCAAGACAGGAACCTGGAGGCAGGATCTGATGCAGAGGCCATGGAGGAGTGCTGCTTACTTGCCCAAGGCTTGCTCAATTTGTCTTCTAATGCAGGACCACCTGTCCAGGGGCGGCATCATCCACAGGGGCTGGGCCCTCCCATCTCACTTCAATCATACAAGAAAATGCCCTGCAGACTTGCTTATGGGCCAATCTTATGGAGGCATTTTCTCAAATGAGGTTCTTCTCAGATGATGCTATTTTCTGTGAAGTTGAGAAAAAACTAACCAGGTCACCGGCTATGAAGTTTGCCCATAGAAAAGAACCAAAGCCTCTTTGCTCTCTGGAACAAGTCTGCCTCTCCCTTCAGGACCTCCACCATGCTGTACACAATGGTCATTTCTTCTCATCTCTCCCACCTCTTGGCTCGATTGGGGCGGTCTGAGGTCACGAGCCACCCTTTTCTCTTTTCTAACCCCGCCCTGTCTCACCTGTCATTAACAAGCCCAGATGTCAGAGGTCACACATCTCCTTCGCAGCAGCAGAGCAAAGTAGCACACCAAAGAGCCCAGACTTCAAACCCCGGCCCTGCCTTGCCCGGCTGGGTGTCCCTTCTGTGTTCGGCAATGTGAACGGGTCTTGTGAGTTCTCACCCTGAGGGCTGGAAGACATCACCGAGGGGTGATTTTTATAAAGGTAAAATCATGGTTCTGTCACACAGAAAATGAAACGTGCATCAGTGTTTGAGGGGACTGACGGGACATTGGAACCCAGTGTTCAAAGGGGAGTTCTGGAAACAGCTATGTCGTCGGCTGGGGATGCCAAATGAGTTTGTAGCTGTGCTGAGATGAATCTGCAGACAGCTGTGGGCCCAGCTGCTGGGTTCTGGTTGACTGAGCTCTACCATACCTCCATCCTCTTGGGCAGAGGTGGTGCTGTGTGAATAGCCTGCCTTCACGGTCCTGCTCCGGTTCTGCCAGCTCTCCTCAGTGATGGGTTGGGACTTGGAAGTCCTCATAAACCCTTTCTCCCCTAGTGTTGGGTGTTTTTTGGTTGCTTTTGCTTGCAGTATGTATGTATGCGTTTGTTTATTCCAAGACAGGGTTTCTCTGTGCAGCCCTGGCTGTCCTGGAACTCTCTTTGTAGACCAGGCTGGCCTGGAACTCACAGGGATCTGCCTCCTGAGTGCTGAGATTAAAGGTGTGTGCCACCACTACCCAGCTGTTCCTGGTATTTGTCCTAGCAACAGGACAAAACTAGAATACTTCAAGTGCCTTTCTTCTATGCCCCAGCCTCCTCCAGGCTGTAGGTCCACAGCCTTGTGCCTGCTGTGGCTTTATCCTTCAGTGGGGTGGTCTGTCCCTGGGGACTCTGAGTTCTCTAAGGGTAGCGCTGGGTCCCGCCACCTCCCCAGCATCCACATGACTCCTGATATAGACTGCTGTATTCCCATCTCCTGCCTTGGGAACACTGGCTGGACTAAGGAGGGGCTGGGCCCCAGTGTTCTCCTCCTTCCTACTCACCCTACCTCAGAGATTCCTCTTATATTTTCATTAATTTCTACTGAATAATTAAAACAGGAAATTAATATTTTCATCATTAGTGCATGCGGTTTTTTTTTTGGTTTTTTTTTTTTTGTTGTTGTTCTTTCACAGCTGGCCTCACCAGAGCACTGAGCACTGGAGTAGGGCCTCTGCTCCAGGGGTGGAGGGGCTGAGAGCTCATCTCCAGCTCCAACACAGGGCCAGCTGGGCCATGTGCTCAGAAATTGCTTTTTAATTGATGAATGGATGAATGAATGGGTAGACAGAAACAGCACTTCAAAGGCCAAGACAGCTGTTTGGAAGTTTCCAGAATTAGATCTGACTCCATTCCCTTCTGGGCTGCGCCGGCTTCAGTCTCTTGGTTTTGGAGGCAGATCCTCCCATAGTCCAGGTCGGCTTCCAGTGTGCTATGTAGCTGAGGATAACCTTGAACTCTCAATCCTCCTGCCACTACTTGCTGAGTGCTAGGATGACAGGCAAGGGCCACCACACCCCATGCGGCTTCAGTTTGTGTAAAATGAAATGGGAATTGCAGGGACTCTAGAGGTTTCCATACTAGCCCTTGAGCATGGGATCTCTTATTTCTTGCCCCTCCAGGCCACCTGCCACCCAGAGGTTACTTGCTGTTTTCCAGCCTTATCCAAAAGGTGGGTTCTTCAGAGACAGGGTCTCACTATGCTGTCCTGAAACTCACTGTGTAGACCAGGCTGGCCTTGAACTCAGAGATCTGCCTCCCGAGTGCTGGGATCATAGGCATGTGCCCAGCTAGGATTCTTTTTTAAAATCATAGATTTTATTTTAAACGATGTGTCTATGTGCAGTTGTGTGCATGTGTGTGTACCTGCTCAGACTATATAATAGGGCACAGATCCCCTGGACCTGCAGCTAGAAGCATTATGAGCAGCTGATGTGGGTGCTGGGAATTGAACTTGGGTTGTTTTTTGTTTGTTTGTTTTTTGAGACAGGGTTTCTTCTGTGTAATAGCTCTGGCTGTCCTGGAACTCACTCTGTAGACTGCATTGGCCTTAAAATCACAGAGAGCCTCTTGCCTCTGCCTCCTGAGTGCTGGGATTAAAGGCATGTGCCGTCACCACCAGGCCTGAACTTAGGTCATTTTAAGAGCAGTGTTCTTAACCACTGAGCCATCTCTCCAGTCCCCCAAAGGATGTTCTTACATCATCAGAACCATCTGGGTCCTGGAGGGGCTGATGGATATGGACAGGGAAGCAGAAGCTGGGTTGTAGCAGTCAGCCTGGCCCCCATAGAGACAGCCAGGGCTTACTCCTCAGAGGTGAAGATACCTGACTAATCCCCGTCGTGAGTCCTCCATGTCACCTCAATGTGGCCTTCCTTTTCCCAGTCTTTTCAAAGAGGCTTAGGGGTCAGCGGCAGGATCCGTAGCTTCAAGCAGATGCCCATGCCATCTGGACCCCTCTGCGGTTTTCTCTGCCCCAACAGGGCTTCTCGCCAACACATAACATGCCCATCTCATCCCTCTCCTGGAGAATGGACCCTCTTCTGTGCCCTTCACAGCCATATACATGCCTTTCCACCTGGGGTGATTAACAGGACTCCCACAGACTGAGGATAGGTCCAGCAATAGCCACCACCCCTATTCCTAAAGGGTCAAGTCAGGGTCTGAGTTTGGCATGTTGGCTTTGGTCTGTTCCTTCATGAGGGTAGCCCCTGCCTCCAGCCTTCCCAGTTTCCTGCTGGGGGCTCAGCTGTGGCATCTCAGACTCAGAGACCCATTCTGACCTTGGGCCCTTCCAACCAGATCCTTCCTGTCCCTCCAGGGCAGGCCCCTCCCCCAACCCCAGGTTCCTCCATAAAACTGGGCAGCAGAGCTGGCTTCCATTCCAAACCAAAGCTTAAAAGGTGCCACTTCTAATTACACCAGAGTGCAGTGTGCCCTGAGGCCTTTTGTAGTAAATTTTCTCAATAAACTAAGTTTTTCATTCATTATTATGAATTATTTCCCTGAACCAAGGCAAGCGGGAGGCAGGGCCTTGCTCAGCCCTGAGCATTTCCATTGCTGTCAAATGCTGGGACAAACATGGGACTCTGACACTTGAGCTGCTACCCATGTGGGCTCCGGTGAGGCTGGCCAGGGGCCTGGACCGGGAGGGGCCAGAAGAAAGCAGACTGCCATCAAGGCTGAGGAGGCCTGTGGCTTCCATGCTATAACGTGCCCACCATGGCCCGTGTGAAGATGCTGCCCATCTAACAAGTGGCTTGCAAAATCCCTCAAAACCTCACATCCACCCTGATGAGCCCATGTGAGACTCTCTGCAGGCTGGGGATGTGGCTGTGCCCAGTGGAATGCTTGCCTGGCACGTGTGAAGTCCTGGGTTTGATCCCCAGCACTGAACAAAAGTGAGGGTGGTGCTACACACCTGTCATCCCAGCAGGAAGTAGAGACATGGGGATCAGAATGTCAAGCTCATCCTTTGCTACATAGGGAGTTTGAAGCTAACCCTGGCTATGTAAGACCCTGTCTGAAAAAAATATATATAAAATAATAAGTAGGATAATCATTAGCATATTGGAAACAAGTTGGGAATACCTCTAGTGCCCACTTGGTCTAGACCAGTGATTCTCAAAGCTCAGGCCGCAGCAGCAGCAGCAGTTCCTGGGAGCTCACCAATGACCCAAGAACCTCCTACCACTCAGACCTGTTGGTCAGACTCTGGGAAGCTAAGCTTAGGGATGCTGGTGACCAAGACACGCCCCATCTTCTGCCCTAGAGCAGGGCTGGGTCACTCTGGTGCTGCTGGTGCTGGGGGCTGGACTATTCTCTGTATGGGGGTGGGGGTGAGTAGGGGGGTCTTGTGAATTGTAGGAAGCTGATGTAACCTGCATTATCTGATTGCACCCACTGGCTGCCAGGTAACTGGCCATTCCCCACTCTGGACATAACATGTCTGGACACTTTCAGGGAATAAAACTGTCCCTGTGGAGAATCCCTGGCTAGGAGGAGGTTCCCTGACATTAGAATGTCTCCATGTAGTTAAGCCACTTGCAAAAGCCCAGACCCAGGTCCTCATGGCAGCTTTGAAATGGTCCTGATGTCACAAGCTGTGTAAGCTGGGGAGTTACTTAACTCTCTGTGCCTCTGTTTGCCCACTTATGATGAGGTAGCAGGGTGGCATCACGTGATAGGATGGTATCAGCCAATAGGCCATCTGAGCTCTCACACACAGGCCCAGCCCAGGGTTTGTTCACCTGTAACAAGAACAGGGCCACATAGGGTGCTGAACTTGGATATCACTATTCCAGCCCAGAGTCCTACACACAGTGAACCCCAAAAGTACCAGCACATCTCATGTGTGACCTCAAGGTCTTCCCTAGTACACTGATACTCTCTGGCCTCACACCTCCACTGATTCTGCTGAGAAGCCAGCTGGGGCGGGTGGGTATGGAGGCTGAACTTGACAGAAGGGTCATGTGGTCACAGAGCTATGAGGACTTCTCTGGGTGCAGACAGCACCTCATTTTCTAACCAAGACCCCAGTGTCATGTTCCATCAACACAGAGCAGCATTTGGGGACCCTAGCCAGTCCCCGCTATGCTGGGTAAGCCTTGGAAGTTCCAGAAAAAGACAAAAAGACAGCACATTTCTTCTTTATCATCTCACATCCCAATAAAATATTTATTTCAAGAAATAAATCTTTAAAAAAAAGAGAGAAGAGTGTCTCTATTGCTTTCCTCTGACAGTCAAATCCTCGGAATCACAGGGCTCTTGCTGCCCTGGGTTCTGCTGCCACAGGGGCCAACCAGGCCAGGGGGCACCAGCAAGTCCCACACAGGCTGGTCCCTTCCTACAACTGTCTGGGCCCAGGGGAGCCTGCCTTCATGAGGCTGGGGGCAGGCCATACATGAGCAATGGCAGTGTTCTTGGAGGCCTGGCTGGACTCGGCAGGCCGTGGGGGTGGGGGAAGGAAGGGTCGCCCTGGACTGGAGGTGGGCATGCCACACAGAGATGGGTACCGAAGTCTGGAAGTGGCCTGAGGCTATGGGAAGTGGGAGGGAGTGACAAAGAGGGGGTCTAGATGGGAGTCATGAAGGTCTGGTAGACCTGCGCAACCAGAACCAGCCAAGTGTACCATGGGTGAGACTTCATCCCAGCCTGGCCAGCATGAGATGCTGGAAGGTTAGGAGTGGTGTCAGAGCCTGCAGAGGATGCCTTGGTGGGGTCTGGGCCTGTTGTCAGAGGCTGCGGTGGAGGTAGCCCCTGGAGGGGCAGGATGAAGGCTGTGGACCAGCTGCAGATCATGCTGGAATGTGTCTCAGAAGAGGCGCAAAGTGAAGCCCGCTGGAGGAAGCAGGAGTGAGGAACAGGGAGGGCAGGGCCCCTCTCCCAGCCTCCCCAAGTTCTCTGCCCTTGTCCACCCCAAACAACTGCAGGCAGACACACTGGCCCTGCATGCATCATAAGAAGAGGATGTGGCCCTCACGGCAAGCGTGGATGTGGCCTGGTCTCCATTCCTTGACACTTCTGGCAAACTAGGCGGGGCAGCATGGCCATGTTCCCAGACTTGTTGATCAGGAGGCCTATCCTGGGCCCAAGAATGGCCAGGGTCACGTCACCAGCTGATCCAGACCTCAGAAAGCAAGGGGCCTCCATTCAGGCGCTCCTGGGCCCACCAGACAGGTAGGTCAGCCAATCTGCTTGGCCACAAGTCCTGTGGGGGAGGGCAAGGAGCCCCCTAGGATGGAGCTGCAGGCTTTTAGCTGCTGCTTCCTCAGCCTCCTCTTCTTGCCCTTGGCCAGGGAAAGAGGCTGCAGCCAGGAGACACGCAGTGAGCAAGGCTGCAGCTCAGAAAGTGCTGGTGCTTGTCAACCGGGGGTGGGCAGATGCTGGCAGGGTGGCCTCCGGCCTCACAGGCAGCCCTGGCACAAGGCCACCTGGCCCTTGAGGAAGTCACGGCAGGGGCAGAGCCTCTGGTACTTGGTGCTGGCTCCGGCACAGCTGAAGAGCGGCGGCTCTTTCTGTAGGTAGCATTCTTGACCGGGCTGGGCAAAGGCGGGGTACAAGTGATGCATCTCCCACTCTGTGCTGTCACAGGGCACCTGCAGCCTGCAAAGGTGCCATCAGCATCATCACTCTGTTGTGAGTGAGCTGGCAGCTGCCCCCAGCTTAGCATGACCCACCCCTCCCTGGGCAGAGAAACACAAGTCACAGTTTTGAATCCATCTGTCAGAGCTTACTCCGAGAAGCTCTGGACCTGGGGACTTGGTGACAGCCGGAGAGATGCCTACACAGGCTGGGCAGGGGCCAAAGGAGGTGGGAGAGGGCAAGGCCAGAAGGGATGACCTCTTATGGGCTTTTCTTGGCTGATGAAGAAGCATTAAACTCCCATCTACAGGGAAGCCAGGCAGGTGGGAAGGTGGGGACACAGGCAGGGGCTCAGACTCACTTGAGGAATGCATCTTGGCTGTTGAGATAGGGGAAGAAGGAAGGCTCGCAGACCAGCCCGTGGTCCAGGCAGGCATCTGTGCAGGCCCTCCCAGGGCCTGCCAGCCAGGCCCGCAGAGAGTGGGGAGGGGGCCAGGCTCCCGCCATTGAGCTGATGTTCTGGGCCCACTCGAGATGAGTGGCATTGGGGGCCAAGACAAGGGGACTCTGGGCAGCGTGGGCCCCTGGCGGGACTGGGCTTGGACCTGCACAGAAGTCCTGTCAGAAAAAGAGAGGTATTAGGGAAGAGAATGGGTTTTCTCTAGAGTGCCTGGCACTACAATTTCACTAAGAGCCATTACTGGACACTTACTGAAAGCCAAGTGGCCTCAAGCATTATTCCCGTAATACCAAGAAGCCCATAGAATGGATGCTAATTATTTCACATAGAGCAGAGGACGTATGCCAGGGACTCAGGACTGGATGGCAGAGGTGGGCTCTGAACTCTCACTTGTTTGGGAACTATCTACCTTACATGACCTCGTTTCTGGGGTCAGACTCAAGGCTTTAGCTTGAAGCCCATGAGCCCTGCTCAGCATGGGGACAGAGCCTTGTGCTGTCCACCAAGGCTCTTCTCAGAGGCCTTAGATACTTATCTGTAGCAGGACAGTTCAGAACCAGTCTCCAGGTCCTAATGCTCATACCATGGCTGGCCAAAGTTCAGATATACCCGGCCTCTGCCTAAATCGAACACCACAGCAGCTGTCCCCAGGATCCCAGGCCCCACAGCTCTACATCTTCTGGCTTTCACTCACAACTGGATTCTGACAGAGTATAGCCCAGGCTACCTGCAGCTTGTGGCAGCTCATGGGGTCCAGGCAGGTCCCCTGACTTGCGCTTCATGGCTGACTTCTATGCATTCTGAGCTGGCAGAGAAGATGTCTGCCTGACAGAGCCTGTCAGAGCCTGTCTGCTGTTTGCTCACGGGGGCTGTATGGCACAGCTGAGCCTACACAAGAGCAAGCCTTCCCCGTTTCTCAGGGCAGACCTCTATTCTAGTCCCCATCTCACTGAGTCCCATGAGGGTGGTGACCAGGAGCTCCTGTCTGTTCCATTAACTCAGTTATCAAACCTAAAAATTTAAAAACAAAACAAAACAAAAAACTAGTTCCTATGACTTCCAGGTCTGTGGGGTAGGGTGGGGCCTGATATCCATGACTGCTGGACCCCAGCCCCCAGCCCTCTCTGTGGAGAGCAGAGCTGAATGGATGGCTTGTCTGTAGCTGCAGCCTACACAGACCCCAGCATCAGCATGGCCCCAATCTTTGAAGTGATAGGCTTTGAAGTGATAGGCTTTGGGGCAGAGGACACAGGGTGACCTACCTGGTGCTGGATATAGGCATGGATCCGTTCCAGCATCCCCATACATGTATATTCATAGGGCAGATAAGGGTCTACCTGTGGGAGAGATGAACAAAGGGGCCTGGTTGCTGGGGCCATACCCATACTCAGCATCGGAGACCAGGTTGGCACTCTCGGCTCAGACAGACAGCCAACCATCCACCTGGCCCCTCTACCTGCTCAAACTGCCTGTTCCCAGGATACCCTCAGGGGTATCAGTTTAGGATTCATACAGTGTAGTCCTCCAGACCCACCCATCTCCAGGCCTCATCCTTCCCTGCTGTCCCTCTTCTCTTCTTTGCAAAGGCCAGCACTTCATCCCCCTCAGGCATCACCTACCCCTGAGCCATGCTGAGCCTGTTCATCATTGGATGAGGAATGTGTTCTCAGTGGCTCTCAGCACCCTAGTGGTTCTCTCCTAAGGTCACCATTTCCTGTTCATTCCCTATCTCCTGCATGAGCCTGCAAAGCCACTGAAGGTGAGGACTGTGGCTTGTCCACCACTGAGCCCCGCTAATCTGTCACAGTGGGTCTGGCACACAGCAGGAAGCACACGCCCTCTTCCTGTATCCCATGCAAGATACAGAGTACTCACATAGAAGAGCACAGGACATTTACAGAGTACTCACACAGAGGGGCACAGGACATTCACAGACAGAGTACTCACACAGAAGGGCACAGGACATTCACATATCCCAGTTGGATGGAACAGGTGAATCTTGTCACACATCCTGCCCAGGCATGTGGCTACATAAGATGCACAACCCCAAAGAAAGGCCCTGGGCATCTGTGCAAATGTCTAGAAGCTGTAAGGCACCTGGTCTAGGCAGATGTATGGAGGCACAGAAAGCCTTCAGAAAAGGCAGGCACGGTAGCATGCTCCTACAAACTCAGCTTTGGTGTGGAACAGGAGAGAGGGGATCCCTGGAGTTCACTGGCATCTGTTAGCACCAGAAACCTACCATGGCACCCTGTTTCCCCAAGACCTGCCCACCTGACAATTCCACCAATGTGTCTTGAGTGTGTTGAGGCATGATTTTCCATGTTGTTAAATAAAAACTTCAGGAAACTATTGCCACCTTGGAACATGGTCTTTGGGGTAACTTGAGTCTGTGTTCTTGGGCCAAGATCACTCATCTTTGTTTAGTTCCAGAATAAACAATCTCTTTGAGGTGAGAGTTGTGTTTTGTGTCAACAATATCCAAGCATCCCCAAAAAGTGACAGCCACTGATTTCTTTGACTCAGATCCTGCTGCCTCTGACCCTCAAAGCAGGATGTCGCTGCTCTGACCTGTCCTGGGACTGACTACCAGGCAATATGGATAGATTTCCTCATCCTGAGGCCCAGAGATCCCCACATCAGCTGCTATGTTACTCCAGCCATAGGCACTGCCTTGCCAGACTTACACTTCTCACAGTCCTGTCCCACCCCGCTGTGGTTTCTGAGCTGATGGCCTGGGATGACCTACAGCTAGATGCTGCCGAAGCCGGAACCCCACACTGAGAGTAGAGTTCAAAGAACCACTGAGCTCTGGTCTCTGATGCCTCTGGGGCTTCTGGAGGAAGGTTTGGAACAGCTATGAACAACCAGCCTTGGGAGAAGGATTTCCCTCCACATGAGGCTCCTCTGCTCCAGAGTGACAGCAAATAGCCCCTGTCACAGGCAACTCAAAGGTCCCCTGTGTGGGGGCATTTCCAGCCAGCCCAGCCAGCCTGAAACTTCTGCCAGGAGCCGCAGCTGGAGATGACCCCACTGGGTCAATCTGCAGGAAGGCTGTCATCTATCTGACAGTGTCAAGTACTAGTCCTGCAGAAAATGGGTGATGTGAGAGGTCACGCAAAGGAAGCATGTCACCCCCTGTCCTCCCATCTAGAATGCCCCCATCTGGACCATGTGTCCACAGGCAGGAGCCACAGCCCAAGCCCCGTGTTTTCTTCAGGGTGGGGGCATGCTGGCCTGGGAGGCTTCAGTCTCCTTTGCCAGCCTCCTGTCTCCTCCCTCCCTGAAGTCTCAAAGGGCCACACTTGCAGAACAAGCCAGGACGTTTCCTCCAGGTGGCCACAATCCCTTGAGACCCAGTCAGCTGTTCCTAAGCTTATCCTCTGCAACAGGGCAGTTACCCAGGGTGCCTGTTTGAAACGCAGACTTCAAGGCCACAGCTGGCTCTAAGAAATCAGCTGAGGTGGCTGGGCACAGGCTTTGTGCTGTGAGTTCCCAGCCCACTGAGGCTATGCAGCCCAGGGGGCCTTGGAATTCCCAAGCCTTAGCTTCCCAAGGGAGTGGGTCCTTGTGATATTTGAGCCCCTCTGGGCTACAGGGGAAGAAGGGGGCTCTAGCTGTTTTGGGGTCCATCTCAGATGAACAATACCTACTGGATTCCTTCATCCTTCTGTTCTTGCATTTTATTTTATTTTTTAGATTCATTAACAAAACTGAACAGATGTTCAGGTTTTTTGGGCTTTCATTTTTAAGACAAAAGAAGACTCAAAGGGTAAATAATAAGACATTCTCTCCCAGTGACACTGCCCATTGCAGTCACCAGCAGAAGTGACTCCCGCGCTGGGCTCTCCTAGTCACCTGCTTCCGAGCCAAGGAAGCCATCTCTGAGTGTCTGTAGATGTTTCCAGAGACAATAAAGGGGCAGAGTCACCAGATGGGTGGGGCCCAGATGGAATGAAAGGGACAAGGGAGGCAGCAGCCAGCACAGGTGGAGAGTCTTCTTGCTTCCTGCCCATCATGTGATCTGCCACGCCCTCCCCACCAAGATGATGGAAACTGCAAAAACACTCTGCCCAACACATTTTTTAATAAGCTCTCGGGAAAGCTGGAGAGAGAGCTCAGCGGTTAAGAGTACCGGCTGTTCTTGTAAGAGGTTCACAACTGTCTGTAACTCTAGTTCCAGTGGATGGATCCCTGTGGGCACTAGACACACACTTGGTACACAGACATACACACAGGCAAAACACTGATATACATAAAATAAAAAGAAATAAATCTTTTTAAAAAGTGTTTGATGCTCAGCCGGGCGGTGGTGGTGCACACCTTTAATCCCAGTACTTGGGAGGCAGAGCCAGGTGGATCTCTGTGAGTTCAAGGCCAGCCTGGTCTACATAGCCAGATCCAGGTCAGGCACCAAAAACTACACGGAGAAACCCTGTCTCAAAAAGCCAAAAAAAAAAAAAAGAGTGTTTGATGCTCTTTTTCCATACCTCTCCCCAACCCCACCCACTCATCCCCCACCCCCACCAAGCCACCCCACCCCCCACCCTGGTGCAGAGTTTATTATAATATAGAGATAAAGAGACAGAAAGATTGAAAGGAGAGAGAGGAAGAGAAGAGAAGAGAGGAAAAGCAGAGGTGTGCGCACCCATGATAGGAAGAAAGCCCACAGCAGTGGCTGGCAGCTGCCTGTAACTCCAGCTCCCCAGGATCTGGAGCCTCTTCTGGCCTCTGAGAGCACTCACACTCATGTACACATGCATGTGGGTGCATACACACACACATAAATAGAAATAATAAAATAAATACTTTTTTTTTAAAGAATCAATTTTCTTGGAACAAAGTGCTGTGCATAAGGAGTGACTGAAAGCTGTGAAGACATCTGCTCCTCAGGTACGGCCCTTCTTGACCTCATCCCTCATATGCACACACACTAGCCCCCCCCCCCCCCCATTCACTAGCGGGGCCTCAATGTTCTGCTCTGGGTACTCATTAGGCAGTCCCTGGACCAGTGTCCTCAGAACAGTTGTGTGCAATTACAATTACTGACTGCGGCTGAAGGGCACAGACCTTCTCACACCAACGGCAGGACTCACCCCGAGAACACCTGCTAAATTCCTAACTTGTGCCAAGAGTGCTTGCTGGGCCTGGCCCTCCAAGGGGCTCAGTAAATGATTTCTCATCCATGGCTGCCAGATAAGGGCGTACAGGTTGCTCACTGCAGAGAGGCACTCTCTTCCCTTACCTACACACCAGGTTTGGAAGTGGGGACCCATGCGGCCCCATTCAGGGATGCGCTAACTAGGAACGGCTGGACTCTTTTCCAAGCCAATCCTGCAAGCCTGAGCGAGTTCTCTAGGAAGTTCCTTCTTCCAGTTATAGAGAAGAGCCATGGCGTCAGAGTCTCACCTGGGTGTCCATGATGGCCTTCACAGCTGCTTCAAACTCGTCTGAGTTGTTATAGTCGACAGTCCACACGTGAGGCTTGCCAATGAAGTTCTCTGCATAGGGATGCTGGGAGAACACCTGCCCAGGACCGACAGTGGCTACTTCAGCCGGGCTGGGCTTAGCACCCACCCTGGTCCCTCCCCTCTCTGCACCCCAAGGCTCAGTACCCCTTCTCAGACCCCCAGATCGGGAACAGGGCCCTTCTGCTCACCTCCCTGGAGGTGGGCTTGCCCCTGAAGAACTCGTGGTTGAGGGAGCTGTGGGGTGGGCTGAAGCGAGACTGAAGGAAGATGCAGCCATTGGCGATGGCCTCCAGCGGTGCCGGGCCCTCGTAGGGGAAACCAAACCCTATGAAGAGCTGGAAGCCGGCAAGATGGCTCAGTGGGCAGAGGCACTTGCCACCAAACCCGCTGACCTGAGCTCAAACTCCATGTGGGGATGAAAATGAAATGCACCGTTTTTGTCTTGTTTTCCTTTCAGTGGGTTAAACGAGATGAAGATAGTTGGACCTTTCCAGAAATGAGTGAGGGGCTGGGGATTTAGCTCAGTGGTAGAGCACTTGCCTAGCAAGTGCAAGGCCCTGAGTTCCATCCTCAGCTCAAAAAAAAAAAGACCACATGAGGACACCATGTGGCCCAACCCCTGCCTTTCCTAAGACAAAAGGATGCAGCAAGGATCGCAGCCTGCTCTCCAAAGTCGTACTTTGCTACTCAGCTGCACGAGGCTAGCCAATCGTCTGTGAGCTTGAGCCTGACCTCTGACCTCTGACTGAGGCACAGGACTCCTCTGCACTGAAATACAAGCCCAGGGCACTCCTTACACGCCTGCGCTCCCTCTTCAGAGGGAGCACTTTCTGCCTTTCATGAAATACTTTGCACTGTGGGGTCATTTTCTTGGGACCCCAGACCCACTTATGACACCAGAACCCCCATGATGAAAGGGTAGAACCAACTCCCAGAAGTTGTTCTCTGACCCTGTAGTACACATCTGACCCCAATTCCCCACTGGAAACAAATGTTAAAACGAAACAAAACAAAAACTGGGTGAGGTGGGGTGAGCCAATGGTCAGGGAGGTTGGGCCACCTCAGCCCAGGACTCCAGAAACCAGAGGCAAGGATGGTCTCAGCATTCATAGAAAGCTGCAGGGGTAGTATAGATCACTGTGGGCTCAGTTTCCCCACTGTGAAAGGAACAGTCTGGTTTTATAAATGGCTTCTCCTTGCTCCATCAAGCTATGCTTTTGGAAGGGAAAGGAGGAGCCAGTGTTCCCACCTCAGAAGTCCCAGGCTCTCAAGGGACCTCCACTCAAGATGTTAAAAACATTCGCCCTATAACTGACTATACCGGCTCCAGGGAGGTGCTTAGTAATTCTGAGTCCAGGGCCACTGTATGAGATTACCTCATCCTTCATATTCCCAACACACACATATCTAAGAGACCTAAGGAAAGACCAGAGAGGGACTGGATGCTGCTGGGAGACTCTCTGGCCTCAGCCAATACTCCAGGACCACCACAGTCATTCTCAGTGAACAAGCTACAGCTACAGAGATCCAACTCTGGGGGCTTATAGAAGCAGCCTGTTGGGACTAACGGCCCTGTGGAGACCCAGCCAGGATCCTCTCAGCTTGTGTGACTGCCCCTCAGCAGCTTTTACAGTTTGGCCAGCCCTGGGACTCTGCTGGGACTGACAGGGAAGAGCCAGATGGCACAGCTCCCATTCCCCAGTCCCTCCCAATGGAGGGCATCCCAGCCTGCTGGATACCTGCACATCTACCAGGACTCTGGGCGGCAGAGCACATGGAGCTGTCCAGCTTGGTGGATGCCTGTCATCCATGGCTGTAGCCTGCAGGGGTGGGACAGTGGCCAGCCTCACCTTGGCCTTACGAAGCAGCTGCTGGAACTCAGGCTGTGGCAGGAGGCCGTGGTTCTTCACAAAGGCAGGGACCTCAGGGGGCCGCTGGCTCTCATAGTACACAGTGCCATGGATCTCCATGTACTTGTTCAGGATGGCCAGAAACTTCTCCTTGCCCTGCATGAGGAGGAGGAGGAGGAGGAGGAAGAGACGATGGAAACTTCCCTTATGCTTAGAAGGTAGAGCTGGTACATTAGGCACTCCTGCTCTGGGGTCAGTCTTGGGATGATTTTTAACTTGCTGTTTAGACTTGGGCAAGGTCCCTCTCCTCTCTGTCCCTCAAGTTTTTCATCTGTGAATTGCAGGGCCTGAACTAAACCAAAGGCATAAAGGTTGGTTCTAGCCATAGAACCGACTGTTTTCCCAAGAAGCCCAAAGAGACCCAATACTTAAACGTATTTGTGAACACGGATGCCATGAGGACCTGTGGAGCACTCTGGAACTCCCTTACACATTCACCCCATCCATCGGTCAACCCAACCATTAATCTGTTTACACATACCTTGTCCATCCATCCATCCATCCATCCATCCATCCATCCATCCATCCATCCACATAACCATCCATTCACATATCCATCCTTCTACCTACCCACTCATATATACTGACCTATCCCTCCATTCACCTTTCCACCCATACACCCACCCATCCATCCATTCACCAACCCACTCATCCTTCCAGTCACCTATCCATTCATGTCTCCACCACCCATCCATCCATCTGTCCATTCCCTGTCCATCCATCCTCCCATCCACTCATCCCTGCATTCTTCCTTTCTTCTAGGGAAGAAGAAGGGGGTGGAAGTTCTAGACTGGAGACAGAGGGTATAAGCTGAAAGACATGAACTAGAGCAGCCCCCACAGGAGCCACTTCTGACTTGAATTGTTTCAACTGCTATAAATGTTTAAGGTGACCTGGGACTAGGAGCCCTAGCTGCAAGCTAGGAGTCAAAGCTAATCCTCTCTGGAAGAAAATGGCATCAGCTTTGATTTCAAATTACTCTTACGATTTTTTTTCATATTCATTTCCAGAACACATAAAAAATTCAAGGCAACCAAAAAAAAAAAATCCTATTGAAAACCCAGAAGGCTTTGCAGCAGAAATGAATGGGGTGAGACTAACCCCCATTTGGAAATTCCGGGGATTTAAAATGGATGGAATAACTTTGGAAAAGAACAACATCAGCAGACAGAGCTATTGTGGGATAATCTTTTTGTACACTGTAAAGATGTGTCTCTGCCAAGGCACCTTCTGATTGGTTTAACAAAGAGCTGAATGGCCAATAGCTAGGCAGGAGAGGATAGGCAGGACTTCCGGGAAAAGATGGGAACTCTGGGGAGAAGCAGGATTCGACAGCCAGACATGGAGGAAATGAGACACATGGTACTGAGCAGAGGTAATGAGCCATGTGGCAGAACGTAGATTAATATAAATGGGTTAATTTAAATTATAAGAGCTATTTGGGAACAAGCCTAAGTTAAGGCCAAGCTTTCATACTTAATAAGAAGTCTCCATGTCATTATGTGGGAGCTGGCGGTCCAAAGAAAGACTCATTATACAGAGCAGCTGACCCCAGGTCTAAGTGCGGCAGGAGGGGTGGGGACAGTATGGTATGGGCTTCAGGATGACACACAGATCAGGCGGATGGAATATCTGAGTCCAGACAGAGATCCCACACCCACAGTCACCTCACTGCTGAAAAGGGAGTGTGTTCCTGAGGAGGAAGAATGCATTTTCAACAAGTGATCCAAGGCATTTGGCATCCTCATGCAAAGAGAGGGAGAGGGTGTCTGAGCCTGGGACCCAGTGGGGTCACTCGGAATTGGAAGAACTTGAATCTATATATCCCATCACAGGGCAAAGTTAACTCAAAATGGGTCATACACTCAAAGGCAAAAACTAAAACCATAAAACTGACAGAGCTAATCAGAGAAAAGCTGTGACTTTGGGATAATCAAAGACTTCTTGGCTACAGCACCAGAAGCATTGTCCGTAAAAGACAGTATTTGATTTCTATTACAGTCAAGGTTTAGCCAGGCATGGTCCATATCTGTAACCCCAACACATGGGAGGTTGAGGCAGGAGAACTGCCATAATAGCCTGAGTTACATAGTTAATGGGATTAATCCACAGATCAAAGGAATTTATTGGGGGTTAACTCATAACCATGGGAGATTTATCATAAGGTCTAGGAAAGTTGAGCTATGCCCTACACTATCTGCCTGGTCCAAGATCTCAGCATCTAAAACCACGAGGATGGGTAGAGAGAACATATGTGCATCCCAGGTCTTAAGGGTTCCCCAGAGGCCACGCAGAGGTCATAGGCAGATGTAGCAATTACCTGCTCCCTCACTAGGGACAGTGCTTCAGGGCATGGTTCAAACAGCTACCCACTCCACAGTAAATTCAAGGGCTCCTGGGTTACACAGCAAGACGCCATCTTCAGAAAAATCAACAAAGCCAATAACTATTGCTCTGTGAAAACTTCCATTAAAACAAAGAACCAGACTTGGTGGTGTACACCTTTATTCTCTGCACTTGGGAGGCAGAAGCAGGCAGAGCTCCATGAATTCCAGGCCAGCCTGGTCTACTTAGGGAGCTCCAAGACAGCCAGGACTACATAGTGAGATTGTGTCTAAAAAAAATCACAAGAAAGAAAACTAACACCAAAAGGAAGATAAGAGGGGAGAACACAGCAATGATCCAGTGTATCGTGAATGGAGTCCAGTGCAGCTAGAGCAATATTCATTTTATTTTGGTTCTGAGACCATGTCCAGCCTGAAGCAATATTTAAAGAGGTGACGGGAGGATTTTCTAAAACTTTGGGATCGATCAAACAACAAGGTTCAAAAAGATCTATGGACTTCATATAAGTCAAAAAGAAAGCAGTAGCCAACGGAATCCCAGTGAAATGGTTGAGAGTCAAACATGCTGAGTTAAAGCAAAGAAAAAAGGCAATCTGCCTACAAGCGCTGCGCTAAGCCTTACAGCTAGCTTGTGAGCGGACGCAGAAGTGTGGGGAGGCGGCAGAATGTCTTTACAACACTGACCAGGAGACACCAAGATGGGATTCTGTGCACAGCAAAAATGCCCTTCAGGAACACAGGAGGGGCCAGTGAAATGGCTAGGCAGGCAAAGGCACTTGTCACCAAGCCTGACAACCCAGGGTGACCTGAGTTCAAGTTCAAAGACCCATATGGTGGAAGGAGAAAACTGACTCCAACAAATAATCCTCTGATCTCCAGGAATGCTCTCCCACACATACAGAATGAGTAGAAAACGTCAGAAGAAAAACATTAAAAGAGGGTCA
Organism: Onychomys torridus; assembly: GCF_903995425.1. Classification (NCBI taxonomy): domain Eukaryota; kingdom Metazoa; phylum Chordata; class Mammalia; order Rodentia; family Cricetidae; genus Onychomys; species Onychomys torridus. The sequence goes on along the minus strand of NC_050450.1, from coordinate 104,771,481 downwards.
GTAACTCCAGAAAGAATCAGAGACGAGGGACCTGGGATGATGTAAGAAAAGGTGTGCAATAAATTTCAGTGAATTCTCAACTCTGTATAAAACAATCCTAACAACTGGGTATGTGGTTGGTATAAAATGGTAGACCGGAGCAAAGTGAAATTAAAGCATGGTTAGGGTCTCTTATTACCCAAGAAAAAGTCAAAGTATTTACTTATATGAGTCCTCAGTAAGGCAAGGATGCAGGCTGCTCTCTCTGGAGCTAAGGGTAAAGGACAGAGAAGAAGTGGCTAGCTGAAGAGAGGTGTTCAAATATAGATCAGTGTTGGGCCAGCAAGATGGCTTAGTGGGCAAAGGTACCTGCATCAAGCCAGTGACCTGAGTTCAATTCCTGGGACCCACAGAGCTGAAGGAGAGACCTGATTCCTGAAAGTTGTCCTCTGACCTCTGCATGTGCACACGCGTGCACACAGACACAGACACACACACAGACACACAGACACAGACACAGACACACACGCAGAGGCATGTTCACACAAGATTCCAGAAATATGTATCTGCAGCATCCTTGTGCTCCCCCACCTGTCTGTCATTCCATCGTGGTTTCTCTCTGCTCTCTAAGGGCTGTGATGACTCTAGGTTCATGTCACCATTTGTCCTGTCTGTCACTGACTGTCTGGGTTGTCTGCTGTACAGGCACACTTCCCCTGGAGCCTGATGGATGCCTGTCCTTAGCCTGCTGCACCCCAAACTCTATCCCTCATCCCCTCATAAGTTCTATAATCAAACAGCTCCCAAACCATAGCCTCTGGCTGCTTCCTGGCAAACCGAGACAAGACAGGCCTGCTTAGCACACAGACAGAATCCCAGACACCAGGCGGGATGCTGGCCTCTGCACAAGACACAGGAGATGGAGGGCCTCTACCCTCCCTCTTACCCAGGGCTCTCCATGACACCTGCCCAGGACAGGGCCTTCTGTTCTCATCTGGCCTTCTCTGACACCTTGCAGCTGTAGACACTGGGCAGATGCAGTTTCTTTGAGCTTTCTGGCTGAATAGGGTTGATCTGGGCTGTCTTCAAACTGCCCACACTTCCCTCCCCGATTCTACTGGCCAGGTGTTCTCCCCCACTGTGCCCCTTCCCTGGTGGCCTCCACAAGTTCTGCTCCTGAGGCCTTCTCTCTATCCCCAGACATCTGAGCAGCGACATTGGACCTTTTGAAGTGTCCCCTGCCACACCACAAGCTCACATTATTCTGGGAAGACTGTGCAGAGTTGGGGTTCAGCAGCCCAGCTCTGGGCTCAGCCAAATGTGGTTGGAGCACCCTCTTGGCCACTGACTATGGGCTCACCCTATAGCCTGCTGAGCCCCACTTTCCCCATCTATAAAATGGGCCCAATGGCATCCTCACTGCCCAGGGGAAGAACAAGGGAGGAGACACCTGTAAGCCCTCAGCAGTGCTTGGAGTTAACACAAATGCCAGCCTCTTGTATCATGTCAGGGTGCTTGATAAGACACCACTCAACACCTGCTTCTCTCCTTCCTTAGCAAGAACCCAGACATGAGGTGGCCACAGGGTGGTTTGGAATAAAGCCACACCTTGGAGTTCCTTGAAACTGGGTAGAGCCATGTGATGGAGACCCAGCCACTGGGCCATATAGGAAGAAGACAGCCCTGTTCAGCACTCCTCTCACTGACTGGAGTGTCTCTGAGGACCCGATGTTTGTGGCCATCCTGAGCCTGTGGCAGACTCAGGGTGAAGACTAAACACCACGCATTACTCCACCTGGCCACCTCCTGAGACTGTGAAAGACACCCATCTTGCCAGACCACTATAACCTGTGACAGCTGACCTAATCCTACCCAATTGGGCATGAGAATTTTCAAATAAGACTATTGTGTCACAAGCTTAATGCATGACACTAGCTATGTACCCTAGGATGACCTTGAACTTGTCATCCTCCTGTCTCTACCTCCTGAGATTACAGGCATGGCACTACTTGTGGGTACTAGGGTCTGAACCCGGGGCTTTGCGCACTCCGCCATCTCAGCAACATTCCCCAGCCCGGCCCTGACTTCACACTGCTTCATGCCTGTTTCCTGTCCCTTTCGCCCTCAGCCTTGTCTGTGGCTGTGCCCAGGAACTTGCCTCTGTCCTCACAGGGACCCAGGAAAGACTGCTCCTTGGACCCTGCTGTCCCCACTCAGTCCTCCCCACCCTAGTACATCCTCAAGGGCACATGCTCAGGGAGACCCACAGTGTAGCTGCAGCTGGAGTAAGGCAAAGGCATGCATGTGGAGGCTCCCAGTCCATACCTGGAGCTGCCTCATCACCACGGAGCAAAGAAACAGAGAGAGCAGATCAGTGAGCAGAAACAGGCATCACCCCCACAAGCTTCCCGGACGGGACCCAAGCTGGAAGGCAGGGCTCTAATTTCCAAGCCCCACCCCCACCTCTCATCCCACCAAGTTCCACTCTAGCCTAAGACCGCCTGTGGGGCTATGTCATCCATCAGTCCCTAGAGGTGGGGTAGAGGGTTTCCTTCACAGAGCAACCATCTAGGTCCCTGGGAACAGTCCAGGGGGTGAGGGGTATGTCACCATCTTGTTGGAGACTACCTTGAGCCATTAGCAAGACAGTAGATGGAGCTGCATTCTGGATTCCCTGCACCCACACCTGCAGCTTCAGGTGTGGACTGCAAAGGTATGGGCTTTGCTGCTACAGGGCTGGGCAAGTCCTGTAATTCTGTGGCCGGAGCCTTCACAGTCAGGGATGGATAGCTGCACTAGTGCGGTGGGCGGGGCTTTGCCAGAATGGGTGTGGCCTACCCTCAGGCAAGTGGCTTTGCAGTGAGCACGGCCTGCGTTGGAGCTGGCACGGTTGGCAGGGCAGTCGGCCTGCCGGGGCTCACCTTCCAGATGCTCGCCTCCTTGCCGTACACCACCGCCATGTTGCTGGCCTTGTTGTCCTTGATGAGCTGCTTCTCGGTCTCACTGAGTTCCTCAGACACGAAGCCCATGAAGGAGTTGTCTGGGGTGTGAGCTACAGCCGGCCGCAGAGACGGGAGGACGGGTTATCAAACAAACATCCAAGCAGCAGCCCAGGCCTCCCTGGACCTGCCTCCCCCAGGAGTTCCCACGGAGCATGTCGGGGGGGGGGGGGGGGCCTGGACCAGAGACTGTCACAAAGCAGAGAGTTCCCGGCTTGTTTTCAGATGACTGACTTGACTCTGGATAACCCAGCCAAACTCTCCTCTCTGTCCAATCCCTGCTCTAGAGCACTGTCTCCCTTTTGGCTCCTTGCTCCCACCCCACACACGTCACCGCAGGGGTGTCCCCTTCACCTAGCCCCCCCTCCCCCAGCACAATGATAGCTGTTTCCAAAGTTCTTTTCTCTACAACAATCCTTTCTGACTTGAGTCCCATCAGGTTCCTAGACCTGCCCAAGACCCCACAAGTAGGTGTGGCCAGCACTGGCATGGATGTGACCTGTGTGGCTGTGGCAGGCACTTAGCGCAGTGGGCGTGGCTTGCGCTAGAATGGGTGTGGCCTGTGCTTCCTCTGACAATCTCCAGGCCCCACCCACTCCCACCGGGAGCATCCTTTACCCTGGGGGCCTAGTCTTCCACAACACTCCCTGACTGAAGTCCTAGTACACACCACTCAGTCATTCTTGCTGTAATAAGGTCAGGCTACAGTAGTGCCAGCTCACCTCAGTGTCCCCAGCTCACCTCAGTGTCCCCAGCTCACCTGTGTCCCCAGCCAAAGCACCCTCACTGTCACAGCTTCCAACCTTTGTTCTGCCTGGACTAAGCTCCTCCCTTTTCTGAGAGATAAAAATCCCATGGGGTCCCCTCCACCTATCATCTGCTCCCATGAGCCTCTCTGGGGTCCACCAGCCTCCCTTGGGGTCCCCTGGCTGGTTCTCTGTTGAGAAAACAACAGAGAATTAAGACAAAGACCTCCTAATTCTCTTCCAGAACCCTAGCCCCTAGCAGGAGCAAAGTGAGTTTTATCTCTTTTTAATAATTTATTTATTATTAGCTTAGATTTTCAGGAAAGCATCATTATTGCATTATTGTTAAAAGATTACCCAATACATACAATTTGCCCAACAGATTATATAATCAAAAGGGTTCTCTCCTTATTTAAGTAATGCTTTTTTAAAATTAACTAAGTTAATGAAGAAATTCCTCCTCCTGCAACAGTCTGCGGCACTGAACGCAGCTGAGGTCCTAAGATCAGATGTGGGTAAACCTGCCCATCTGAGGACCAGTCACCAATCTTCTCCCTTGTGTCCCGCCCCCCCCCCGTCCCCCCCCCATGGGTCTGGCCAGCTCAGGTAGCCGACCTGGGGTCCTGGGAGGGGCTATGACCCAGAACCAAGTGTCTCCAGAGCTCACTGCCTTCCTGCATGGGTGGAACTCTGGTGAGTGCTGGCTGCTCAGTCTCCCGGGACACCCCAAACTCCTGTCACCCCATTTCCTACTTCAGATGTTTATGAGACATACCCTAGCCTCCCTTGGAAGGGAGAGTTGTGCTAATCAAACACAGTGTGGCATCCCCACCCACTCTTTGAAGGGACTGTGGGGATTCCCACAGGACATTCCAATCCACATCTGGTACATCTTAGGCTGTCTTCAACACCTCCCCTGTGTAACTAGGGTGACTCTGAACTTGTGACCCTCCTGACTCCATCTCCTAACTGCTGAGATTATAGGTGCACACCACCATGCCCTGTTTATGTGATGCTGGAGTCTTGTCCATGTTAGGCAAGCACTCTGCCAACTGAGCCGCATGCCCAGCCCCTGGTGATTCCCATCACAATGCCTGCGAATGCTCATGGCCCTTGGCTGGGTACAGAATAGACCCCAGGCCTCTTCTTGGCTTCAGGAGGGGAGACGGAGCCCTGCCCTGAGGCCCAGAGCCCTCTGTGTGAGTAACCAGGGCAGATGACAGTTCTGCTGTTTCCTAGGCTCTTCACAACTCTGGAAGCACACTCCTCCCCAGACAGGCAGCCAGACCCTCCTGGATGGATGCCTGGCTGCCTCCCTTCCTCCAGCTGGGCTAGGGGCCTCTCTCAGCTCAGCAGCTGAGGACACATCAGGATTGCCCTGCACTATACCAACTCTACAGAAGGGACCAATTTAGAATATAATTAGCTGAATTAGTCAGTGTGAATGGACAAGGAAACATGGTGACCAAATAAAATAACAGGGACAATTAAAGAGCTCTAAGGCCAGGAGAGGGAAAGAGATCCAGCCTGGGCTATAGAAGACCCTGTCTCAAAATACTAAGAACATGATAATTATAAGGTGAGGAAGTACACTATGTTTTAAATAGAAGACAAGGGGATCCGTATAAGCAATGGGAAAAAGAAACATTTGACTTGGGGTTCAGGAGGATGAGTAGGAGTTTGCCAAGTCTATAACTCCATATTCAAAGAGCTCTACCCTGGGACAAGTCTTCATTTTCTCATGCAGATTCTTTTGAAATATTTTATAGCATTAATTAGTTAACTGTGTGCATGTATATGTGTGTGTACTTGTGTGCTATGGTGCATGTATGGAGGTCAGAGGACAGTTTGTAGGAGTTGGTTCTCTCCCACAGTGTGGGTCCCAGGGACTAAACTCAGGTCATCAGGCCTGGTGGCAAGCTCCTTTACTTGGTGAGTCATCTTGCTGGCCCCTTGTTGGGTTCTTGCAGAAACCTCTTAGCCATCTTCTGTCCTCACACTGACCTTTGGTGACCTTGGTCCACCTGCAGTCAGCCAGCACACTGTGCCTGCAAAACTTCTTGACTGAACACAGTGGCACTTGCCTGATCCCTCAGGCCTCCCATATCACCTTTAAAACTTCCCTTCTTTGGGGATCATTACCCGACATTCAAATCCCACAGTTCTTCCCACCAGGGGCCCCTGGCCTCCCCTTCATATCTCTTCCCTCCAGACTTCATTCCAAATTATAGTGGAACCACACTCCCTTCTGGGCTCCACAGAACTTCCAAATGGGCGCCCCAGCAAAGCGTGGTCTCCACAGAGCAGTGTGTCCTCAAGCAGGTGGCAATACCTCTCTGGATCTCAGTTTCCTCATCCAGACTCCAGGGATGGCAGGAATTGTGCCACCTTCTGTGAGCTAATGCAGCCATTACTCACTGACCATGCAGACCATCTCTGCCCAGTGCAGCCTGAACCTAAGCAGCTGACAGAAACGCCCCGAGTCTGACGCCTTGGATAAAGATTGTATCCTCCGGAAGTCCCTGGGAACTGTGCAGAACCCACCGGCTCTTAATTTAGACACAGTCCTAACGAGGCGGCTTATCTGGTTTTCTGGCCCAGAGCCTCTGAAGTGTCACAGATTAGATGCTTACAACGCTACTCTGCTCACAGCAGCAGAGGACCACAATTAAGAGTGACAGCCGAGGGCCAGTAACATGGCTCCGGGTGGAGGAGGTGCCTGTTGCCAAGCCTGACAACCTGAGTTCGATCCCAGGGACAGAAGGAAAGAACAGATCCCTGCAGGTTGTCCTTGACCGTCACACACTTGCCATGGCCCCCATGTACACAAATGAGGCAGGAGTTCACAGCCAGACTGGGGGACATGTTGAGACCCTATCTCAAAGTTTTAAAAGGTGGAGAGACTGGGGATGCAGCTGGCGTAACATGCAGAAGGTCCCACTTGGGATCCCCAGCACCAGAAAAAAAAAAAGATACAAATGGCTGACACTCAGCTGGGCAGTGGTGGCGCACACCTTTAATCCTAGCACTTGGGAGGCAGAGGCAGGCGGATCTCTGAGTTCGAGGCCAGCCTGATCTACAGAGCAAGTGCCAGGACAGCCAGGGCTATGCAGAGAAGCCCTGTCTTGAAAAATCAAAAACCAGCCAACCAAACAAAACAAATGGCTGGCACTCTGCTCCTAAGTCTCACCTTCCTTGGCTTCCTCCACCCCCTTCCTCCAGGTTCACCCCAGTCCCGAAGCCTTAAGGAGCTCCCAGGTTTTTACAACCTTCTAGCTCATCCGCCTGCTTCATTACCATCCCCTTGTGCAGAAAGGCCCACATTTTCCTTCACTCCACCTCCTTCCAGTTTCTTTGGTTGGTTCAGGAAGCTTCTAGAAGGCCACTGGGCCCCCTGCTCTGAGCTATGTGCTTCTCAGAACTCCCAGCCTTGGGTCAGTCACCAGCCCTGGGCACACCTTGGGCAGTCTCTGTGATTCCTGCTTCTCTCTAAGGGGATGGCAGGTGCTTGCTGGACCCATCCCACTGGCCCAGGAGGAAGGGCACCTGTCCCTGCACACACATGGGGAGTGGGTGGGTGGGGGGTGGGGGAGACGACTTGCCTGTACACATGGGGAGACTCATCCCACACACTTGGGGAGACCCACCCCTGCACACATGGGGAGACCTATGCCTACACACATGAAGAGACCCACCCCACACACATGGGGAGACCCGCCCCTGCACACATGGGGAGACTCCTTCTCTCCCGGTATGACTCACGGAACATGGTCATGAACTGCTTGGGGTTAAGGTTCCAGTAACCCCAGTTGGTCCGGTAGCCATGCAGTGTGGCATACTCCTCATGGTTGTACGCTGGCTCCGTCCCAAAGGTGTCGATGACTCGGATTCTGCACCTGTCCTCCCCCGGGGGAAATCAGGACTGAGATCATACCTTTCTGTGTGTCCCTGGCCTAGGGTGTCCCTGTGACAATGTTGTGGCCAGGTCAGGAAGCACAGTACTTGGCAGGGCTTCACTTAGACGCGGCCTCACTGCGTGACCAGAACAGGCGCTTCACCCCCTCAGTGCCGGCTTCCCCAGCAGAACAGCAGTCCAGCTGCCGCAGGGTAGCCCCGCCATGCTTAATGCCTGGCCCCTGGCTGATAGCCAGAAGCCAAACCATCACCTCCGTTGGAGGAAAGCTAGGAAGTGAGGTGGTATCTGAAGGGGGTGGGGCATCCCTTCATTGTCCAGAGTCATTTGTAAACTATGCTTTATTGGAAAGAACAGTGTCCATGGGTGAGGTTCTTAAGACCTGGGCTTGGGAGACTGCCCCAAGCCTCCTCTGCAAGAGTGGTCCTCCCAGGTCTCCGAAGAGGTTCTGACCCTGGCTTCCCTCCTCCATGGTTATCCCCTATCCCCAAAGCTTCTAGTCCAAAGCCCGGAGCTCCTGTGGGATCAGCTAACCTAGGGCCAGGTCACCACTGAGGCCATGGATCCAGAAACCCCACCCACCCATCCTACCCCAAGTGGGTACTGAAGAAAGGTGCTGACACTTAGACACCCCCACACAAAGCGGCCAGGGCCCAGCGTTCTTCCGGGTGACCCAGAATCTTGCAGACTGCTGAGGTCGGCAGGATTCCAATTCCCGGGGAGGAGGGGGGCAGGCAAGATGGCAATGCACAGGCAGCACACATTAATAATAAAAGCAATAACGCTGGCCGTCACCTTCCTCTAAGAAAACCACACTGGGTATTGATGGCATCAGAGTAGAGGAATAAACAGTGGGGCTCAGTGCTGCACACACCCACTGCTGCTGGCTGTGGCACACTTGCCTTAGATCCTGGGGTCACTGGGGACAGGGTATTGACCGACTCTCCCACTCAGGCTCCATGGCGGAGATCTTGACCCCAGAGGGGCTCTCTCCTACCCTCCTCATCCCCTGGGATGCCTCAGGCCCTCCATCCAAGTCACCCATCCTCTCCGGCTTCAGCCCTCATCCCGCAGAGGGATGGAAGGCCCGTGGGGTCTGTCAGTGATCTGGTTGGGGTGGGAAGGCGAAGGCTGAGACAGGAAGAAGGGGGTCATGCAGTGCTCCTCCCAGAGGGAAGGCGTAGGGAAGAGCTATGGTCCTAGGGGTCCCTGGGCCTCTTACCGGTACTTCTTGAAGGACAGTCCCATGTGCTGTTTCATCTGCTGCAGGCCGTGATAGTCCGTGTAGATGAGGTCAAATGGCAGAGGCACGGTGAGTGGGCAGTTCCCCCGGCCTGGCGGCACCCCTAAGTTACTGAGAGAAGAGCCCATTAGAGTCTGAACCCCGAGAAAGCCACCTTCTCAACCAGCCCTGCACCCACCCTGTTCCCACAGCCCAGGATGGAAAGTGAAGGGAAAGTGACCAAGGGCAGGGAGGCAAGGGCACACTCTCAGACATGGGATGGACCTGCAGGGTTGTGTGGACTTCTCACTGCACATGGGCGTCTACCTAAGGGCAGGGCACACGTACACCATACAGAGAGAGAGAGAGAGAGAGAGAGAGAGAGAGAGAGAGAGAGAGAGAGAGAGAGAGAATGAGAATCCACCCTGGCTATTTTGCCAAGCAGTGCACTTGGCCTAGACCACCTGCCATGAGGAAGGGGGTTTCTGTAACTCCAACATGGCTGAGTTTGCTCACAGAACAAGTCTGTTTCACAGAGTGCTGGAAGTGTGAGCCAAAGTCCTCAGAGTCCCTTCAGTGTTCACTCAGTGCCAAGGATTCCAAACGTCATGACCCAGCTCCTGCAGGCCTCTGGGACCCCCTCCCTGCTCCAGCCAGCCATAGCACTGAGTGCCCTAGGGCCAGGGGCCTGCCTGGGCATGGCACTTTACAAACACAAAGGTTTTGGCTTGGAACAGGGCTGCCTCTAGTGGCCCAGAAACGAGTGGCAGTCCTCTGTTGTCTGGCAGGAGCCTGGGTATCAGTCATCTCATCTCAGTGAAGCCTGAAGGGCATGACCTTGTGGCTTCTTCTAGAACAACCATCTGCTCAGTGGTCTCCCTGGAGAAGGCTCTAAGCCTTGGCACAGCTACCGCAGCTGCCCATTCGGCATTGTTAAGGACTCAGCTCTTTGTCTGTGAAACTATTGTCCCCATTCCGGGCCCCTTCGGAACTGACTGGGAAGCTCCCTGGTTTCTCCCCTGTAGGCCTCATACTCTAGCACTCAGTGAGTCTGCACTGAGCCCCAGGGTGAGATGGGAAGTGAGCCACTGTTACCCATGGCCCCTCCACCTTTGCCTTATACTGTGCCAGAGTAGAAAGCCCTGGGCTGAAAGAAACGCCAAGCTCGGTGCTGTGGCTGTTTGGTACATGCATCATCACCCACCTCCGGCCCGCCTGTTTAACACACACTTTGTAGGCTATTACAGGGTGCAGGCCTTTTGCCTCATGAGACTTGTGGTCCTCAAATCGTGAGAGCTCCAGGCAGGGTGAGTGGCCTGGGGAGGGAGGGGGTATGAGCAGACAGAACAGGCATCAGGTCCAGCTGCTGGGAGCTGCTTGGGTATTGAGAGCAAGGAGGACCATGTCCAAATAGGCCAAGGATGCTAAGAGCATCTTCCCGTCTCAGCTCCTAGGGGTGCAAAGTAGTCTTTTAGTGAGCTAGATGTCCCACACTTTGCCTCTGCCAGGCCATTGGCTGCCTGCAGGAACAGGACAATACCTCCTTTGGTTGTACCTCAGATGCTAGGGTGCTGGAAAAGGTCCCAAGGCCTCCTGGGAGCCCACACCATAAGCAACCTGGGGCCAGGGAGGTGATGGGTTCTGACAAGGACAGATTCATTAAAGACACAGAATCATGACTGATCCATTGCCTGATTGTGTCTTGGGCTCTCTGAAATAATTCAAGCCAGGTGGAAAAGTACCAGCCCAAAATGCACTGTACCGTCTGTGCATGCTCAGCACATTCTCAGCCGAGGCTGGGGGAGGGGCTGGTGCACACTGTCCTCTGGACAAACCATCCCCAGTGGCCCTTTTTCAGTGATGTAGATGGCATCTGCCCACAAGATTACACAGAAAAGATGCCAGGGTTGGGGTTACTGATGGATATGGTGGCTTCAGCGGTGGGTCTGTCCCTACAGGGTATGACAACATGAAGGGTGGAGCCAGCAACCTGCCTTGCTGAGCTGCCCCCCAACCATGTGTTCCCTAATGCCAGAAACTGTGCTGTGGAGCCAGGAAAGCAACACCCTAATGACCTCATTCTTATATATAAAACCTTCAATCTGGCCACACAGCCTCTGTCTTGTACCTCCTCTCCTCTGGGGGCTACTTTCCCAGGACCCCCAGGTATCACAGAACACAGGCTTCTCAGGCAAGGATCTCCTGAGCCAACCGGTGATGGAGAATGGGCCCATGAGCTGTAACACCGAAAGCAGTTCCCAGCCGGAGACTTCATGAAATATTTGGTGGTGTTTTTCAGTGCTGAACCATCATCTCTACTACGCAGGGCATCTCTGCTGTACCCTTCTCTTCTTCCCCAAACTGCTGATGTAAAGCCAACACTCCACAAAGGAGCCTCACTGCTGCAGACCTCCAGAGAACCTGGTGAGCAGAAGGCAGCATGCATCACCCTATTCCTGGATTTCCTTGGTTTTGTTTTGTTGAGACAGGGTCTCACTATGTAGGCCTGGCTGACCTGGAACTCTATGTAGACTAGATTAGTCTTGAATTTTCAAAGATCCACCTGCCTCTGCTTCCCCAGTGCTGGGTTTAAAGTCACGTGACACCTTGACTAGACAGACACCATGGAAACGTCTCTGGGAGTGTGCCAAATATTGCTTTTTACATGGGTTCTGGGATCCGAACTCAGGTCCTCACGCTTATTTTATTTAAACTAGTGCACGGTGACTACTGTAATTCTAAATAGCCTTCAGTAAGCTCTGCCCAAGCTTCCGAAGGCAACGGGAAGCCCCTCGGCCCTTGGGCACCAGGGCCCAGTGTGCAGCTGAAGAAGCACAGTAGACAGACAGGGAGAAGGAGCATACCGTCCCCTTGTGCCTTTTTCTGGGAGGAGGGAGTGAGAAGCTGCAGCCTCCTGTCCAGGGAAGGAAGGTTTTCACCTTCTGCTGATGCCCCGAGGAAGGCAGGCAGAGCTTCATTGCTTCCAAGGGCACCTGAGCTCCAGGGAGCAGAAAGGTCAGCTACTCAGGGGGTTGTAGGTTTACGGCCTGTAATTCAAGTGCACTTTTATGGGCGATTTTACACGGAGTGGTTGGCTGGGGCTGCCGCCTGAATTGAGAAAACGCCAGCCTGGCAGTCTCCAGCCAGAGGTGGCTTGGGAGGATGCATGCTGTCCCAGCCAGAGGACTGTCCTGATGCCTCTTGTCACTAGTACCAGCTCTCAGTCCACAGACCCAGAGTCACAGAACAAGATCTTGGAGCTTCCTGAGGAAAGGTCACCCCACTGGAAGTTTTTAGAACTGCCAAACCTGGTGGCCAGAGAGACGCCCCTGGACCCCTGGGTGGATCTACACAGAGGGGCCCATGAGACAGCTCAGCAGATCAAAGACTTGCTGCCAAAACTGATGGCCTGAATTTGATCCTCAGAACCACATGGTGGTGGAATACTGACTTGAGCAAATTGTCCTCTCACTTACACACACACACTTACACACACACACACTTACACACACACACACTTACACACACACACTTACACACACAACACTTACACACACACTTACACACACTTACACACACCACACACTTACACACACTCACACACACACTCACACACACTTACACACACACTTACACACACACACACCACACACACCACACACACACACACCACACACACACACACACCACACACACACACCACACACACACACAACACACACACACACACACCACACACACACACACACACACACACACACACCACACACACACCACACACACACACACACACACACACACACACACACACACACACATGCACACACATACACACACGAGAGAGAGAGAGAGGAGATAGGCTGGTTGCCCAAGGACATGGAACACTCTTACATGTCACCTGGGTCCCTCCACCTCTGTGCTCAATACAAAGCAATCCACCCAGAAAAGCAGCAACCTGGACAACAGAGACAGCTATCAGTAGCCTCACAAGCAAGAGAAACCGAGTCTGTTCCCCAGCACCCACGTGAAAAGCCAGATGTGGCAGTGTGCATAGATAATCAGTGCTGGTGAGGAGAGAGAGGGGGTCCCTGAGGCTCTCTAGCCAGACAGCCTAGCCTAACCAGTTAGCTCCAGGTCCCACTGAGAAACAAGGGACAGGCTTGAGAGACGGCTCAGTGATTGAAGCACCTGCCAAGGACCGGAGCTTGTAACCCCAGAACCTACATAAAAGCTTCACATGGGGCCTGGAGATATGGCTCAGTGGTTAAGAGCACTCATTCTTTCAGAGGACTTGTGTTCAGTTCCCAGCACCCACAAGGTAGCTCACAACCATCTGTAACTCCTATTCTAGGATATGTAATGCCTTCTGGTTTCTATGGGCACCAAGCATGCATGTGGTGTGCAGACATACATGCAAAACACTCATAAAATATAAAATATAAATAAGTAAGTTTTTTTTTTAAATTGAACATGGCAACACAAGCTTGAAACCCCAGCTCTTGAGGGTAGAGGCAGGATGATTCCAGGAGCTCTAAGTAAATCAAGAGACTTTGTCTGAAAAAGTAAGGTGGAAAGATGGCTCAGCAGTTAAGAGTACGTACTGCTTTTGCAGAGAAACTGAGTTTGGTTCCCAGCATCCACATTGGATGGCTACCAACAGCCTGTAACTCCAGATCCATGGGGATCCCATGCTTCTGGTCTCAGCAAGCACCTGAGTTCACACACACACACACACACACACACACACACACACACACCCCTAAAAATAATAAAAAAATAAATCTCTTTAAAGAAAAAAATTGACGTGATAGATAGCAGACACTGAACATGGTCCTCTGGCCCCTGCACATATACACTTTGGCTAGCACGCATACACGCATGCAGGTAATCATACACATGCACACACATGTGCATGTGCACACACAATGCTGGATTCTGGAGGAAGGATCAACAGTAGAGTGAGGACAGTTTTAATTTTGCAAGGAGACATGAAGTCATCAGACTGTGCCCTGTAAAGTAGTTAAGACAACACATTTTATGTGATGTGCATTTTACAATAATTAAAACAGCCACCCCCTCCATATGCTCAGTTCCCAGGAGTCTGCCTCCCAGAGGCACTGGAGCCTCAACCTGCCTGGGAGTCCCAGCTGGTTGCAGATAGCACAGGGTAAAATCTAACCCTAACCCTCCCTCACTTTCTGCCAAAAGATCAGAGTAGGATGAAGCAGAGTAGGAAGCAATATGCTGGATCCTGGTCCAATGAAAACCTTCTGTGGACATGAGCTCCCCACACAAGGCTGCTGGGCGACCTTGCACAGGACCCTACATCCCCTTGCTGTCGGGCCTCTGTTTCTATACTGTTGCTCAGACGAATCTCCACTGTCTCTCCTATGCTAAAAACCCTCCACTTTATTTCTCTCTGTGCCTTTGGTCCCTGGCTAGAAATAATCTCTCAAGGTACTACTCAGATTTGGGGATAAACTATTCTCTCTCTCTCTCTCTCTCTCTCTCTCTCTCTCTCTCTCTCTCCCTCCCTCCCTCCCTCCCTCCCTCCCTCCCTCTCTCTCTGTGTGTAGGAGGGACCTAACTAAAACAATTTCCTACAAAGTGCTCAAATACCTTTGGCTCCAGTGCCAAAGGGGACCCAGGGATCCTCGGCTTCCTCAGATGTGCTGCACTGCTGGGAACATGTGACCAGGCAGCCTTGGATGTTCTGTCTCTCCTGGGGGCAGATCACTTTAGCATCATTGGCTTTGCCCTTCCCTCTCCCATGATCTGTCACTACCGCGGGTCATTGTCCCTATCCCAGGGCATCAGGAAGCACAGAGAAGCAACATGGAGACCTAACTGGGATTTTATCTAGCTTCTTAGAAAGCGGGGGGATTGCTAATGGGGAGTTATAATTTACTGCCAGCAGGGTTGGTCACCCTTTGTCTAATATATAGGGCTTCTGATACCACCCCAATGCGCTTACCCCCAGTTCCCACCTTCTGGAAAGGCAGGTGTCCTTGGATACCCCACAGCATGCACAGGTGTTCTCAGAGTCCTGGACCACAGCCAAGGAGAACTACCAGGTTCCCATGGAATGAGCGGCTCAGAGAAAACCAAGCATAGAGACGGGTTCAGAGCTACCCAGGTGCCCCTTCACCCTGTGGCCATGGCCAAGGGATGCAAATGGGGAACTGAGGAAGCAACATCTTTCAGGGCTGGGCAGACATGGCGAGTGGGTTGTCTGAGGCTAACCCCTTCTTCCCCCATGTTTCTTGCTGGTAAGCAAGCTCAAGGCTAATAATAGGACTGTGGCTCTCCCAGGAGAGTTCAGGAAACCAGACGCTCACCCCTCCAGCAAGCGAGCTGCTGCCGCCACGGCTCTGGGAAGAAGTGAGGAATGGCAGGTTTATATAACCCAGCTGTGTTACTGTTGAGCACGATCACACTCTCTCACCCACACCACATTGCCAAGAAGCAGAACAGACTGTCTCAGCAGCCCTCAGTGGTCATTATCCCAGGGGAGACCCATTGTAGCTCTTGATGCCCAGGCTGGCCCCTAGGGGCCCTTTCTCAGGCAGGTTCTAGCATTGGGCTGTTTTCTCTTTACTCTCTCAGGTAAACATCACGTCCCAAGGGCTCTCATGAGCCCGTGTTGTCCCACAAAGCCTTCCTGAGGATCAGTCTGTTTGGAGGTCTCGGGATACACAAAGATGGCAGAGCTCTGCTTCCAACCCCAGAACAAGACTTCCTGCAGGAGATTTGGGCTGAAAACAGCAGTCTGAGAGTATTCCCAGTGAGACCAGCCAGGAGGCTGGGAATCTCCCCCTGAAATGTGGGGGGAAGCACAGCCTGGCTCCTGGGAAATGATGTTTCTGCTGCCCTACAGGCTGAGAAGGTGGGGAGGTGTGCTGGGGGTTACCCCTGCTATCTAGTAAACACCTCCACCAGCCCCAGGCTGGCCCTCTTCAGTGGGTGACACTTTCCTAAGGGCTCTTAGTTCATCCCCTCCCTCCTCCTTCCCACCTGACAGAACTTCCCTGCCCTGCATGTGGTGGGCCCAAAAAGCATGGAACTCTATCTGAGAGCCTCAGGCTCTGAACACCAAGGAAGGGAAGGAGATGGCTTCACGAGGAAGCTTCTATTCTAGGTCAGGAAGAAGATGAAGAGCTGCGACCAGGACCAGGTCCTGGAGAAAGGCTGAGTGGGCCTGGTGGGTGGGATCCAGTGTCCAATTGTTGCCAAAGCTTGTGCAGGTGGCACAGGGGAATGTCCCACCATGGTCCCCAGGCAGGGAGAGTGGGCAGTGCCAGCCAGGGACCTGGCAGGCACCACCCATCACTAGAGGCTCAGGATGGAGGACAGAGCCTAAGCAATGAGGGAAATCTGGAGAGGGACACAAACCCAACTGGCTCAGAGATAGCCACGCCTCCTCTTGGGGGCGGGGCACCGTGTAGACAGGAAGTGTGAAGTCCTTGAGCAGGCTTATCACCCTTTTCCCGCCCCATGTACTTATGTATTAGAAAATATCTGAAGCACCCAGAAAATTATAGACAATAATACAAGTTCACAAATAGCGCACCTCCGCTACTCAGCCTGGCTCCAACCTCATATTGACCATATTTGGCTTAATTTTGTTTTACAGAAAAACATACTGAGTGTGGTGACAGGCCGCCAGGACAGTCTCCTCTGTCCTCCCTGCTTCTCCCAACCCTCCACGCACTGCCACAAAATCTCTCCCATCTTGTCTCAAAATAAAACGGAAGTCATCACAGGTGATGCTCAGGACCCTGGTCCCCATCCCTGGACCTGTCTGACCCCCAATACTAGGTTCCTTCTCTTTTCTCTCCTGTCTGTCTTGGGCTGTCCCCTAGGGTTACCCTGAGCCAGCCTTAGGTCTTCAACACCCCCCAACCCTATGGGCTCTCACACAGCATTAAGACATAACTCAACTTCTCCCACCTTGCATAACTAGCCAGCACACCGTCTGACAGAGTCTGTCTCCGTTCCCATGGTTATGATGGTATTGGGGAAGGGGTCTTAGCAGATGGGAATCAATGCTAAGATGGGGTTGCTGAGTGGAGCCCTAATCTAGCATGACTGGTGTTCCCAGTAAAGAGGGAAGAAGATGAGCCCAAGGAAGGAGTCACCTGTAAGCCAGGACACCGAAGTCCCACAGCAGGCCCGGGGCTGGGCCAGCTCAAAGGACCTAAGCCTCACCAAGCTTCCAGCCTTCAGAACCACAGGCAATATTTGCCTACGATCTGAGGACCCCATCTGTGGCATTTCGAATTCTCTCTCCCTCCTTCATTCAACTCTCATCCTGGCACCGCCCACTCCCTCTTTAATCCCTGTTAGAGCCAAGGTCGGAGAAGAGGCCACCCGGTCACTGTTAACCAACTGTCTTCTCACACTGTATTCTGTGCTAACAACTCAACCAAAATACCTCATTCTACATGGCAACGGCACCCACGTCGCCAAATTCCTTTTACACCTTTCTGTCTCCTTCTTACATGACTTTTATTTTGTGTATGTGTTCAACAGTTTTATGTCAATTTGACATAAGCTAAAATCACCTGAGAGGAGGGACCTCAATTAAGAAAATGCATCCATAAGATCAGCTGTGGGCAGGCCTGTAGGGCATTTTGTTAATTAGTGATTGATGGGGGTGATGCCACTCTGGGCTGGTGGTCCTGGGTTCTATAAGGAAGCAGGCTGAGCAAGCCATGAGGAGCAAGCCAGTAAGCAGCCTCCCTCCATGGCCTCTGCTTCAGTTCCTGCCTCCAGGTTCCTGCCCTGCTTGAGTTCCTGTCCTGACTTTCCTCAGCAATGAACTATGATGTGGAAGAGTAAGCCAAGCAAACTCTGTCCTCCACAGATTGCTTTTGGTCCTGGTGTTTCATCACAGCAACAGTAACCTAATACAGTGTGTTTTCTTTTCCTTGATTATCTTCTGACAAGGTGTTGGCATGTAGTCAGGCTGGCCCTGAATTAGCTATCCTTCTACCTCATCTCCAAGTAATATGCTTAGAGATGTACATCCCACCTCTGGTTTCTTACTGGCTGTGTGTGCATGTGTGTGTATGGTACACACACACACATACACACATACACACATACACTTATGTGCAGGTACATGTACCTGTGTGCATGGGGAGACCAGAGGAGGCCAGGTGTTATGCTGTATCACTGTCCCTATTCCCTTGAGATAGTCTTTCACCGGGCCTGGAACAAGGCTGGTGGCTAACAAGACCCAGTGGTCCCTCGGCCTCTATCCCCCACAGCACTAGGGTTAAAGGACATAGACATGGCTTTTTTACATGGGTGCCACCTAGTGAGACAGCAAGTCTGCTAACTCTGATCTCTCCTCCTTTCCTTACAAAGTCACTGATACCATCCTGGGGACCCACCTCCAAAGGTCATTCATGTGACTGCAATGAGCAAGTCTCCTATTCATGAAGGTAGACTCTGAGGACACCCTCCATTTTAGTCTCATTTCTGTTTCTGAAATAAAATACCCTGACAAAGGCAGCTTAAGGGAGTGAGCGTTTATGAGGCCTGCAGTCCCAGGTTATAGCCCTTGCCTGTGGGGAAGTCAAGGCAGGAACTTAAAGCAGCTAGTCATCACATCTATAGTCCAGAGCAGAGGGCAGTGAATCCATGAGTTCGTGCTGTGCTCAGCTTGCTTTCTGCACTCTCATACAGCACAGGATGCCTTGCCTAGGAAATGATGCCACCCACAGTGGGCGGGTCTTCCCAACTCAGCTAACATAATCAAAATAATCTCCCACAGGTACATCCACAGACTAATCTAATCTAGACAATCCCTCATTGAGACTCCCCTCACAGGCAATTCTGGATGGTGTCAAGTTGACACACCACACCTCCCCTCAGAGAACGGCACCCCCACCGGATCACTGTTGTCAATTGCCTGGCTCTGGTTCTATCTGCTGATGAACAGCTGGGCCACATTCCATTGGCTCAGAGCAGTCGTAGATCTGTACAGGTTCAAACCCCAGAACCTGCCACCGTCAATGCTATGGCTTAGTAGGAGGTATCCCCCACAGCCTCTGGTCTGAAGGACTGGTTCTCCACGGGAGGTGCTATTTTGGGAGGTGGTAGGATGTTTAGGAGGAAGAGCCTGGTTGAAAGAAGTGGATAATTGGCAGCATGCCTTACAGGATATCTTGTGCATATTTGAGAGTGGATTCGTGCACGCATGTGTACACACATGCACGTATGTGTGTGTGGAAGCCAGAAGTTGACATTAGGTGTCTTCCTTCATTACCTTCAATTTTTTTTTTTTTATTTTGTATTTTTGTTTTTCACACAGAGTTTCTCTGTGTAGCCCTGGCTGTCCTGGAACTCACTTTGTAGACCAGGCTGGCCTTGAACTCAGAGATCCACTTTCCTCTACCTCCCGAGTGCTGGGACTAAAGGTGTGTGCCACAATGCCTGGCATCCTCTCCACTTTATAAATTGAGGTAGAGCCTCTCCTTGAAAATGGAGCTCATCAGCACAGCCAGCCAGCTTGCCCCAGGGACTGTGTCATCACCTCCTGAGCACTGGGATCACAGGCAGGCTCCCTAGCTCTGAGCTCCAGGGATCCAACTCTGGTCCTCATACTCACCCTGCAAGTACTTCACCCACTGAGCTGGCTCCCCAGCCCCTTATGTCTTACTCTCTGCTCCCTAGACTGCTACCACATTCTCTCTGCCTCATGCCCCAGCCTTGGCTATGCACTGCTACCATGCCATTATCCCTGCCTCACCTCATGCCCAAAGCAATGGATCCAGTGGACCCTGGACTGAATCCTCATACATCATAAGCTAAAAATAAATCACCCTTCCTTTTAAAGTGCTACTCTCAAGTATCTGTCATGGTAAAGAGAAGTCTGACAGGCACAGCTGGCCAAGCCAGGCTGCACAAGACAAACAAGATGTGGTCCCTGCTTCTGACATTCCCAGGGACCTGTGAGCAAATGTCCCTGGGCTGGAGTTCAACTCTCTGCCTGGCTGCACACTGACAGCCTTGAGTTCTCCCTCCTCAGCTTCCTGGTTTAAATGCCCCCCTTTCAAGCTTCCATCCTTTGCCAGTTAAGTCAACCAATTTTCTCCTAAACCCAATTTCACTCATGGATGGAGGAAGAACCCCGCCGTTTTTCCTCATGCCATGCACTATTAATGCTTGGAATTATGCAAATGAAATTGATGGGCACTGCCAATTCTCCACAGGGAGGAAGGGTGAGGCCTCCCTTTCAAACATCCACCGTAGAGACAGGCCTTCAAGACAACGGCTCAGGATGCATCATGGAACAGAGTCCCTGGCCTCACATCTGCTTCCCTGTGCACGCTCCACAGGAGCAAGGGCTGGGGGTCTGACGCCACCTCACTGCGCACTTATCACAGGGCATTGTTCTTGCACACCACCTCCCTCATCTAGAAATATCTTGAGGCACCAGAGCCAAATGTGGATTCTGCACACTGCCCTAGACATCCCTCCAGTGAGCTGGTTAATTAAAACGCCAAAACACGAGGGACAGAGAAAAGCTGGCTCATCCATCCAGACTTCTTGATAGTCAGTGGATGAGACACCTGGCAGAACATCTGTGAATGAGCTACAACCAGCGCACAAGCCATGCCTTGTCCTGATGCCTGCCCCACACAGGGCCTGGTTGCAGACAAGGAGCGTTCAGAATGCAATGGCCATCACCTCCCCATCCCCTGCTGCTGGTGCAGGGCTAACGGGTGACCACGCCTCCTACCCCATCCTCCCGTGGTTTCTGCCCTGGTCCCATCAAGGTTGGCTATACTGTTACAGGTTGCCTTGTCCCGACCCCCGACAAAGTTCACATGTTGCATACTGACCCCCACCCCTACCCCCCATTTTCTCAGCATGTAGCCTGATCTGGAGAGATGGCCCCGTGGTTAAGAGCACTGGTTGCTCTCGAAGAGAAGCCACGTCCAATTCCTAGCATCCACATGGCAGCTCACAACCATCTGTAACTCCAGTTCCAGAGAATCCAGTGTTCTTTTCTGGCATCTATGGACACCAGGAACACATGTGGTGCACAGACATACACTCAGGCAAAACACCCGCACACGTTTCTAAAGGTTATTTTGGTCAGCATCTGCCCTAGCCTTACGTCTGTTGCTATGATAAACATACCCTGACAAAAAACAGCCCGGGGAGGAGGGGTTTGTTTGCCTGCAATTCCAGGTATTGTCCACCATTGTGGGGAAGTCAAGGCAGGACCTTGAAGTGGCTGTCCACATACAGCCAAGAGCAGAGAGAATGGATGCACAAATGCTTTGTACTCAGTAAGTTCTCTCTATCTTTACCCAGTCTCTTATTCTTCCAGGACTCCCTGCCTAGGGAATGGTACCACCTGCAATGGGCTGGGTCTTCTCACACCAGCTAAGGTAATCAAGACAACCTCCCACAGACATGCCTACAAGCCAAGCTTATCTAGACAACCCCTTGGGATTTGAGGCTGTATTAAGTTGACAATTACAAGTAACTATCACAGGGTCATATTCTGTGGCCTAGGCTAGCCTCAAACTCATGGCAATTCCCCTCTCCTGAGTGCTGGGATCTCAGGTGTGAACCCCCACATTCAGCCAGCACTGAGTCCTTGTGATGGGGAGGTTTGGATAGTGGCACACATGCACAGAAGAGGTGAAGCAGGGGTAAAGCTGGTATATACACACACCAACACTGAGCCAAGCAACCCAGGCTCCAGAGCAGCCCATAACAGACCCTTCCTTGAGGGCTCAGGGGGACTCAGCCTACAACAGCAGATCTCAGACTTCCGGGCCCCAGTGCCACAAGGAAGACCCTCTTGTTGAAGCCACTTAGCATCATGCCTTTGCTGCCACATGTTAGAGAAACCCAGCACATCCCACACTGTACTCAACCATCCTTTGCCATGAAAGGCCTGTGTTTCTACAGTGACAGAGGGACAGGGTGTGTACTGAGGACCACAACTCAGCATCCATCTGGTTTTACACCTGTCAATCTTCCCTCCAATTACAGTGGAAAAAAAAAAAAAAAAAGGCCTGTATATCTACCAAAGTGTGGGGCCACAAGTTCTGAGCCAGCCTTCTGAAAAGGACACCAGAGGCCTCCTTTCTTGGGTCACCTCCAGCGTGGTGTAATTACTTTTTCTGTTGCTGTGATACACAACATGGCCAGAAGCCACTTGGGGAGGAAAGGGTTTGTTTCACTTACACTTGAGGTCACTCTCCGTCACTGAGGGAAGCCCATCTGGGGAACTCCTGGGGGGAGGTTCCTTCTCAGGTAACTCTAGGTTGTATCAACTTGATAAAACTAACAAGCTAGGTTCCTCCTTGTCCTAATCTCCCATGCGGGTCTCACCCCTACTGTGTCAGCCCATGCAGCCAAGGGGATCCTGAGAGCCTCCAGGCATGAGTGGACCTCAGGAGGAGCCCTCACACTTCTACAAATCTGTCAAGGTTCTGACCCATCCCCTGGCCCTGACCTAGGTACACGGAGGACAGGCCTTTGCACAAGCCAGACAAAGCCAGCCCCGTTCTACGGTTTCCCAGCCTCACAGCACTGAGGGAGGTCACTGAGAAAAGCCACAGCTCTGAGCTTTGCAACTCTTGGCTGGAAAGCCACTGAACCAGGATGTCAAGAGTGGAGACCTCGGCCGGGCGTTGGTGGCACACGCCTTTAGTCCCAGCACTCGGGAGGCAGAGCCAGGTGGATCTCTGTTAGTTCGAGGCCAGCCTGGTCTCCAAAGCCAGTTCCAGGAAAGGTGCAAAGCTACACAGAGAAACTCTGTCTTGAAAAACCAAAACAGAGTGGAGACCTCGTACTAGTGTATGCTCAAAGCAAGCAGGGGTCTGCTGCAGCCAGGGCTGGAGCCCTTCCCTGAGCACAGGCTGCTGACCTTGTGGTGGAAATCCCCTGGGAAGGCAGTTTTGTTTGTGTTTTGACTCTTAGTTGTTTTCCAATCATATCTGGTAATAGGTTTTGAAAGCATCTTCCTAAGGATATCCCAGGAGAGGCTGGGCTATTTACACCCATCTACCCTGTCAGAGTAAGATGCTCATTCACACTTACATCCCTCAGGGGACAAGGCCAGGGCATTCAGGCACAGCCAGGCCCACCAACTCTCTGAGCAGCTAAGGCTCCTGCAGGAAATGAGAACCTCAGATGCCTGGCAGGAAGTGAAGCCTAGGGGAAAAGACTGAGTTTCTGGTGAGGTGTTGGGAGGGGGTGTGTGTGTGTGTGTGTTGCACATGCATGAGCATACAAATGCACATGTGAGCATGCACAGGTACATGTCATACATGTGCATATGAGAGCAGAGGCTATATGGATCTGTGTGCACATGTGTGTGAGTAAGTATGAGCATATACATACCCATATAAGGGGTACGTGTGGTCTTCATGCTGTGGTACATATGTGCATGTATATGAATAATGTGCACTGTATATGCAAGAACATTCATGTTTATGCATGTGGGTGTCCCATAAGTGCATTGTGTAAATGTGGATGTTACATGCACATGTGATATGGATGTTACACACATAGATTCATGTGTGTGCAAGTGCACTATATGCATAAGTTCATGCATGTATATGCACATGAATGTTACATAGTTCATATATGTGAGTGCGTTACATGCATAAATTCATGTGTGTGACTGTGGGGGTTACATGTATACATTCATGTTATGCATGTGAGTGTTACACATATAAGTTCATGTGGGGACAGTGTGTGTGTGTGCACAGACGAGTGCATGTGAGTAGCAGAGGATTGGCTACAGGAGAACATTGCTCAATCATGTTACTGTTTATCAGCACCTCCCAAGTCCAGAAACCCCACAGTCCCTGCTCTGGCCATGGATGGGCAATGGACACCGGCCTCAGGCTCAGCACCCGATTCCTGAAGTGAACAGAGGAGTTGGCTCTGGGCAGGGAAGGGCTCAGAGTGGGATCTGGGAGAGGAGAGCCCTGCGGTGTCTCTGCTCCCCTCCAGCAGGACTGTAGACTGATGGTTCTGTGAGGGTGTGCAGAAGATACTCTCCCATCCCTCAGGGAAGAGGGTGAGGAAGGCTCCTCTGACACAGATCCTGGTGTGTCAAGAAAGGAGGATCAGGCTGAGTGCCCTGTCTGGTAAATGTGACTCCATATGAGCAGGGTGAGGTGTGGGTGAACCGGATGGGATGTCCCTGCTCCCAAGGGTCTTTGGAGGCCAGAGCCTGGGATAAGAGTCCCTGGGCACCCTCCATATTTGTCCCATTGCAACCCAGGGTGCCTGAACTTCCACCAGACTGCTAATGCCACGTGGCCTGAGACTCTGGCCCTGGGTCACTGGTCCTCCTCCTGTTTCCACGAACCATGTGGCTTTCCTATAGAAGCCTCCTAGCCGGAGAGAGATCATTTCATTACCTGCAAAAGCTGATCATCGGTTTGGGGATTTAGCTCAGTAGCGCAAGGCCCTGAGTTCAGTCCCCAGCTCTGGGGGAAAAAAAAGCTGATGGTTGAAGCATCCTAATGGGCACACCCCGGAGCTCTGCCTGAGAGAGAAAAGTGGGCACGGTGCAGATAGAAGGCACTGGTGGGTGGTGAGCAGGCATGTGTCAGCACTGAGGTGGCCTACACACCAAATTGCCACAGATACCCACAGAAGAGACTGCTGTCTGCCTCCCCACCTCCAGAATCAGTCTGTGAGTTCAGCACCAGGGCTCCGGGACAGCTCCCCGCTGGCCCTTTTAGTTCTGTGGTTCTTGGGCAGCAGCCCCCATGCAGGGGCTTCCTAGCAGCTCATTCATGTATACACACACACACACACACACACACACACACACACACACACACACACACACACACACGGCACCACTCTGGTCCCTGCCATCTTTCTCCCTCCACAGCTGGTCTACCTTTGTCCCTGTCACTCTCTTCGGAGACACTTTTTCATGCTTACTATACCTGCTGGAGGTAAGAGCATTACCATAAAGAATGTTCAGGCCATGGGGATGAACACCCCAAACCACTGGCTCATTTTAGTGCCTCAATAATACAGCCCAGTCCCCGCCTCCTCATCCCCCTGATTCAATGAGACTGACTCATGAGATAGAGTCGAGTTACAGGTTTCCTGTGGAGTAGGTAAAGGGTGGCTGAGGATGGTCTAGCTGGACATGGGTCCTTGGCATTTTCTCCATCTCAGGTGAATGGCCACAGCATCGTGGGTGCATCATAACTTCATTAGTACACATTTTAGAGGTGCCTTTGTATGTATCCAATGCCACACAGAAATATAAAAAAGCCAGAAAAGGCATAGATAGATAGATAGATAGATAGATAGACAGATAGACAGATAAACAGATGTAGATATAGATATCTGCATCCAACAAATGAATGGTTAAAAAACATTACCCCAACAGGATATCAGACAATACACACAACTTTAACACACTCATAGGCTCCTTCCTACCCTTCACTATTCCTCTGTCTGCTGACTGCCTATCTGATTCTCTCTCTCCCTCTCTCTCTCTCTCTCTCTCTCTCTCTCTCTCTCTCTCTCTCTCTCTCTTTCACACACACACACACACACACACACACACACACACACACACTTCAATCCCTTGGTATCCAACATACTCTTGCTCCCCATATCTCCCCCCAAATTTTCACAATCTTTTAGATCCTCCTCCCCAACAAGCACAGGGTGGGGTGTATCTATGTCTCGCCGTGCTAGAAGGACCCTGACAAGCCCAGCACTGGGAGAGTCAGCACTACCCACCAATCCTAGCACCCTCATAGGCCCACCAATGGGCCCAGCTCCAGAACAGACTCCCTGGAGACTGTGCCCAGCCCACCAGGAAGGCAGGTGGAGGGATCCTACATGTTTGTGGAGCTCCTCTCTCAAGACACTATGCATTAGCCTCTGAGCATAAACTCAGAACCCTAGGGTCAGTCCTAGAAGAGGTCAGGAGCCTGCGGAGCAGCGCTAAACAGACATACTTCCTCTATGCATTCTAAATACAAACAGGCATCTACAGGGAAGAGAGTGGGAACCAGACAAGCAGGTGGAGGGAACCAGGGAGGGTCAGCATCTGACAGAAAGCTGCCGGCTGTCCAGGCTCTCCTTCATCCCCCACCCCAGCAGGATGTGAATGGTTCTCTGGGTACTCACCTCTGAAGCTCCTTCAAGGAGACTGTGATGCGGAGACTATGGCCCAGCACATAGAGAGCAGCCAGGATGTCAGCCCACTGCACCATCTCCCCCAGAGGCCCGCCTTTCAGCACCCTTGGGCTGAACACGTCCCCAGACTCCTCTGTCAGGAAGCCGATGTGGACAAGGATCTGAGTGAGGAGGACACAGGAGGTGAGCAGTAGCTGCAGCTCTTGGGTCCGTCCACCCCAGCCCCAGGGACACCCAGAAGACCACCCACAGCACACAGGGTCTCAGGCCAGGCCTGGTTGGCTGCTTTTAGACACAGAACAGTGGGGCTGTAGGTCAACAAGGTGGTTGTGTGATTTCCTCATGGAGCTTACTGTGCAGACGGACAAACAGTACACACAGATAAGACAGAGTTTTATGAAATGACAAGGACTCTGAAAGACAGAGAGGGAGATGACAAGCGTGCAACTCTCTATTACATGGATAGATGGAAAGGTGGACAGATGGACAGACGGATGGACAAATGGGACAACAAACCTTCCTCAGTCTGTTATTCCCAGACTCCTATTCTAACTGATATGATATAAATGTCCCAAGGATGCAGGACCTCCAGGGACTGATCAACCTGCCCCAGCCTGGGAACGGGTCAGGGGCTCCACCAGCTACCCTGGCCCTATCACCTGCAAGTCCTGCATCTGAATCTAATGCCTTTGGTTTGAGAACATGAACCACACCCAGTTAGAACCCTACACTCATTCCCACTTAGAATTTTTTATCTACTTGGAACCTCATGCCCGTGCCCACCTAGAGCCCCTGTGCTATGAGCATTTTGTCCAAGCACTCCCTGAGAGGATGACACACCTGTTTCTGGTCCCTCCGGATGTCGCCCAGCTTCTGTGCCAGGTGCTTGGCAGCCTTGGTCCACTGGGTGGTGAACCGCCTGGTTCGCTTTTTCATGAAGATGAGGGACTCCTTCCCACTACCCATCAGCTCCAGGAGGTGGGACAGGTTGCTCCGGAACACTGCCTGGGTTGGGGCCACATGTCAGTTCTCTCAATACCCAACCATACCCTCACCATCCTGTCCCCTGCTCTCCCAAGATGGAGGCTGCTACCTACTGTAAGGTGGGTACCTGCTCCAGCATCAGGGCAGGGGCTCCTCTCTCTCTTTCCAGTACTCACCCAGCCCAGCTCCCATTAACCATCTGCCCTGTGTCCTCTTGGGGATCTGGTCAGCTCTGAATCACCAGGGACTGGGCTGCCTTTCAATGGTACCACAGTCAATGATGCCTTGAACCTGTTAACTCTCTAGGCCCGTGAGTCTTCATCCATTAACTATATCCGCAGAAGGACAAATACAGTGTCCCTAGAGCAGAAAGCATTCAGTGCCTGACAGCTATTATTGCTGTTATTCTAACCCATTAAGGGATGACTCCAGGACTCCAGGGAGTTCCCCGCCCCTACAGGATTCCACAGAAGGTGAGCTGGGGACTCTCAGCTGGGAGCCCCATTCCATGAGGGGGGTGGCAGGACTGAGGTTCCCTCCCACCGTGCCTGTGGATATCCACTTCCAAGGCCTACCTGGACTTTGGGGAGGGCCTTGGGGGCTGTCTGGGAAGCTGTCTGGTTCCTCCAGGGCAGTGGGGGGCAGAACCATTCAACCTCACTGAGGTAGATGAGGAAGGAGCACTCTGTGCCATCCACTCCAAAGAAGGCATAGCACGGGTCAGAGGTCCAGCGGGCACGCATCCACTGTGAAGAAGATCAGGCCTGGGCAGGCAGCCTGCAACCTACCCACAAACCATCCCATAGGCTCCCCCAGCCCCAGGGACCCCAATATCTTCCAGGCTGTGCAGAAGCTGTGAGGCATGCCCCACCCTAAAGACGCAGTACAAGAGTATAGACATACAACTGGACCAGGGTGCCCTCTGCCACTGAAGACCAGAAAATGAGGTGGGTCACTTTCCCCAAGGCCTCACAGAAGAGGGGCCGAGACCCAAGACATAAAGGGGCCAAGCAAAGATCCAGGAGGTTCAGCAGCCACAGCCCATGTCCCCCTTGTCTTTGTCACCTTAATTAGAGACCAGGATCATAAAGCATCCCCATGGGGGCCAGGGCCAGATAAGTTCTTTCCACTGTGGTCCCCATGTGCTCCCTACGGATGGGGTTTGTTGCCCCCCACCCTTATAGGTTCAGAGGCAGAGGAGAGCTGGCTTTAAGGCTGTGGATTGGCTCTCTGAATACAGGGACAATGTGCACTCAGAAGTGGCCCCTGGAGGCAGGCAGGAGGGGCCCTTGGTCCAACCAGTCACAAGTTGGGTAAGGAGGACCCAAACCAGAGCGACTGAAGCTCATTCCTGTCAGGGTGTCAGAACGAGACTCTAGGCGGCAGCACACACTTAGCTACGAGAAAGTGCCGGAGCCCTGAAGGTGACTGGTTGACCAGGTGGTAGGCTCAGTGGAAAAAGCATTTCTCTGAGTTTGGTCACCACCAGCTTGTGCTAGGCTAGGGACCTGGTCAACAAAGAGCCCAGCTGGCACAGAAATCCAGAGCTGAGCTGGACTGGGCAGAGCCCTGAGGAGGAGCCTCCACTTGTCTGCATCCTGCCTCAGGATGCCCTAGGCCTCACCTCCACTTTCCCTGAGCAGTCAGGAAACTTGGGGTCACTGGGTGCTTCACACTGGTCCCTCCGACCTTCAGACACTGTAAAAACAAAACAAAACAAACAAACAAACAAAAAAAGAGGATGGCTTCCTGAGGCACTGGGGTCTGGAAGTAGCCACATAGACAGAGCAAGGTGGAGTGGTCTGTGGTAGGACAGAGCAGTGGTTGTCCCTGCCCCTCTACCTGAGGTTTCTTTCACCCTGCAGTCCTGGAGTCTGAGCTACCCTCCTCGTATACTCGGCCTCCTCCAGGCTCAGAGCAGCAGGCTCTTATAAACAGCTCCACAGCGACTCCCTGGATGGACCCGCCCCAGGCTCCCCACCAAATATACCCTTGCTTTTCCTGAGGACAGCAGCTGGGCAGGAGCCTCCAGCTTTTCCCAAACTAAAAGGAATGGTAGCCTTACTCTTGGAACTGAGGGACTCACTCTGTCCTCCAACCCTCAGGCAGGCCGGGGTGGGGTGGACCAGGTCCCTCTGTTGAGAGCCTCAAGTAGGACCCCCAAGAACCAGGCAAGCATTACCAGAGGAATGGGACCGCCTGGAGGCTCTGCCCTATCCAGCTGGGCATTGGCCTCTGGGGACACAGGGCAGTGTCCTGGCCACGACGCACCCTTGCTATGCAGAATCAGGCTGTGGCGTAGGATCTGGTCCACCTTCACAGCGATGTCAGACACATTCTGGGCAATGGCCTGGATCCTCTCAATAAGGCCAGCCCCAGGGGTGAGCCTAGAGGGGAGGGGAGAGCCAGAGGTGAGCCCATGAACAGCCATGTGGCCTTCCCATGGCCTAGGACATTCAGCAGGAGACTACGGTGGAAACAAGCTGGGGTGGAGCTGAGTGTGTGCAACTCCATCGACTCACACCTTGCACACAGCAGGAAAGCCCATTTCTGCAGGAACCAGGTGTGTTTACTGTGTGCGGAGTATGTAAGACACTGCATCTGGGACTGAAGAAGACAGACTTCCATCTTCTGCCAAGCCCCTGGATGATGAGCCCAGGAACCCCTGCATGACAGAGGCCTTTTCCTGACCAAAGGCTTCACCCTGCATCCCGCCAAGGCACATTCCACTCCCAGCAACCTGGAAACCCGCCAGTGAACTAACACTGGTTTCCTGAGGACACATTCTTGGTGGGGGGAGGGGGGGCGTAGTTGATTGGTGTCATCCTCTACTGCTCTCCATCTTATAGTCTGAGGAAGTGTTGCTCACCACAGCTTCCTGATTGGCTAACTGGGCTGGGAAGCAAGTTCTAGGGATCCTCTTGTCTCTGCCTCCCCAGGGCTGGGATGATAGGCATGTCACAAGCTTTTGACATAGGAACAAGAACAGCAAGTGCTCTTACTGCTGAGCCATCTCTCCAGACCCATCCCCCTTACTCAGGTTTTAAGGTTTATATTATTTGGTGTTGTGGTGGCACATGCCTTTAATCCCAACACTCAGAAGGCAGAGACAGGCAGATCACTGTAAATCCAATATCAGCCTAGTCTACTACAGTGAGTTCCAAGTTAGCCAGGGCTACAGAGTAAGACCATGTCTCAAATCAGTAAGACAAACTAAGATTTTTGTTTTGTTTTGTTTTGCTTTATTTTATTTGTTTTTTTTGAGACAGGGTTTCTCTGTGTAGCTTTGGAGCCTGTCCTGGAACTCACTTTGTAGCCCAGGGTGGCCTTGAACTCACAGAGATCCATCTGCCCTGTCTCCCAAGTGCTGGGATTAAAGGCGTGCACCACCACCGCCTGGCTAAGATTTATTTTTTATGTGTGTATATTTCCGTGTGAGTGTATGCACATGTGTGCAGAGACCAGAGGCATTAGATCCTAGGAACTGGAGTTACTGGTATTTGTGAGCAGCCCAGCCTGGGTGCAAAGGTCTGAACTCTAGTCCTCACGACTGAGCAGCAAGGGCTCTTACCATGATGCTGTCTCTTCGGTCCCCCTGTCTACCCCCAACTCCCTTTTATGATTCTGAGACACTCTCATGCAGCCCAGGTTGGTCCCAAATTTACTATGTAGTGGAGGATAACCTTGCACTTCTGATCCTCCTGCCTCCCCCTCCCAAATGCTGGGATTACAGACATGCACCACCATGTCAGGTCCATGGGGCACTGGGGATGGAACTCGGGGCTAGGCAGGCATCCCACCAACTGAGCCACATCCCCAGCCCACTTCCCTGGATCTTGAAAGAGTTTTGGCTGCAGATGTTAAAACTTTTATTACTCTCCATCAGTGTGGGGCCACTTTGATTCCCGGAGAATTTATTTCCTTGTTGATTACTGGCCAGTGTGCTGGGAATTGTATTAGTTGTTATACCCAGTATTTATCTCATTGCACAAGCTGCTATTGAGATGGATCCCATTCTGCTGGCCGCATCTTCCCGTCAGGCTCAGCCTGGGGCCTTCTCCAGGAAGCCCTTGTTTTCAATACTTTCACATCCCTTGCTCTGATTCTCACCTCACCTTCTGGCTTGACGATTTTGCACACACACACACACACACACACACACACACACACACACACACACAGCTGCTTACGCTCTATTTATTGTTTATTCCTGTTCAGGTACTTGGTCTGCACAGATACCCAGCATGGAAAGTATACAAAAGGTCTTTCCAACCTAAGCTCTGCCTGGGCACGCAAACCTCACCTCTTATAGGCTGGGCAACCTGCCTATCAGAGAAGGCACAATCGCCGACCCAGGTAGCAAACTGCCATGTCTGACCAGCTTCCTTTCTTCCCTCCACCTGAGAAGGAGCAGAGAATGACAAAACACTAAGGAAGTTCCAAAGACAGATTGGGTCTGTCCTCTACACCAGTAAGGGACAGGACAGCACCTCTGTCGGATGACTGCTGCTTTGCTCCCCCCGGATGCTGGGATTGCAGGCATGTACACCGCACCTGGTTTATATGATACTGGGGATTTAACCCAGGCCTAAAGTAACTGGAAGAAATGCCCTAGCACTCCTGTCAGAATTAGGGGTTCATAGGATTGGAAAGGGCCAAGCAGCTCACACAAGGACCAGTTGGGCATTCTAGCAGGTGTGAAATCGACCCCACCTCACCACCACAGAGCCACCTCCCTGTAGGTATCTCTCCATCTGCCCCCACAGAACCCCACCATTTCCCATGCTACAGAGCCTGCTTGGGATCCCCAGCAGAGTCCTGAGTCCTCAGGGCAGGGTGGCTTTCATATACAGAGCCCAACCCTGCCAGCTTAGGTGTGTAGTGGTAGGCTGAGTAGCATCTCCCCAAACTCACATCCTCATACAACTTGGAATGTGCCCCACTTGGGAATAAGGTCTTTGCAATTGGGAAGATGAGGTCGTGCTGGATTAGGGGTAACACTAAATCCAATAACTAAGGTCCTTGTCAGGAGGCCTTGTGACAACATGGGGAGGCGGGCAGAAGCACGTGAGGACAGATGAGGTACAGTGGAGTGATGTCATCTTGAAATAAGAGCCCTTGTGGCCAACAGCACAAGACCCTCACATAGCCATCCTTTGAACGTTTCCTTGTGAGAGAGACGTCATCAGACCCTCATCTGAGCCTCCAGCCATTCTTGCTCCTGACCATGGTCTCAGGGATGCAAGAGTGGAGAGGAGGGAAAGGCTGACTGGGGGGTAGGGACTCCAGGGTTGTAGTTTCTGTGAGCTGTCACACATGCTGACATGGCCTTTTCGATGATGCAGCCATCGGAGTCACCCTTGTTCCTCCTATACCCAGCCCACGCTGGACTCGGACGGACTTAGTTGGTCTGTGGGTGCTAATCTGGGTTAAATGGGTGTTTCTGTGTATCTCCCAGCAAAAGCCGAGGGACAGGTGGGCCCTAAAGTGATGCAGGCTTAAGCTAGGACCTACCCAGAGCCCAGGGAGGGCACCCAGCTTCAGACGTAAGCCCCTAGACCTGGGAGAAAATAAATGAAATGTCGGTTGTCTTCTGCCCTACGGCTTGCAGTCACCTCATCCAGTTACCGTACGACGCAAACCAACCACCATCTGCTGAACAAAGAACTTTGGCGTGTCAGGTTCCTCTGGGTAGGAAAGTCTTCTCCAGCTGATTCCCCTGACTGAACTCAAGTGTTACCCTACACAATGGTGCTCTTTGGGGGGCAGAGGGACCAGCTGACCTTCCAGTTCAGCTGGTGACGGGACGCATCATTTAGATTATTGGGAACAGTGAAGCTTTGAGCCAGACAGTCTAGACAGCTAGCCTGGCTTCCCACTGCAGCGGTGTGACCTTGGGAGGGTGAGAGAACCTCTCCCAGAAGCAGAGTTACATCGAGGATTCAAGCTGAGGCAGATGACGACACCTCGGTATACAGTAGGTGCTTACTAAGGATTGAATCTGTGGCTTTGCACATGCTAGGCAAGTGCTCTACCTCTGTGCCACCTCCCCAGTCCTGCTGACATGCTCTTCCCCCCATTGAAGCAGACACCCTACCCCTAAGAGGAAGGAAGGCTCAGCTGAGAAACACTGAACTTTTGGAGGATTCAGCAATTCTACAACAAGCCGTTTTTGCATAAAACATATCGCCAGCATGGGCTTTAAATAGTGCCGTGGCATCTGTTGGACTTAACAAGTTCAAGTCATTCAAAACAAAACCACTTGGCATCACTATTATTAA
This sequence comes from Onychomys torridus, assembly GCF_903995425.1. Classification (NCBI taxonomy): domain Eukaryota; kingdom Metazoa; phylum Chordata; class Mammalia; order Rodentia; family Cricetidae; genus Onychomys; species Onychomys torridus. The sequence continues at coordinate 104,738,191 of NC_050450.1, read as the reverse complement.
ACTGGACTTAACATTTGCACAGCACTTTCTATTTTCAAATAATACACAATTAGGCTTCTCATGCTGAGGCACTTTTCCACAATGGCAGTAAAAGCAGAGTCTCAAGCTTCAGAAACCAGATCTGTGATGGGAAACGCCCAGGTAGGAAAGAAAAAGGGGGCTGAGGCTCAATCAGTAGAGTGTTCACCTCGTATACACAGGCCCGGGGTTTGACCTCCAGTACCACATAAACTGGGCACAGGGACAGGCCTGTAACTCTTAACGCTGGGGAGGTGGAGGCAAGAGATCAGAAGTTCAAAGTCACCCTCAGCTACATAGACAGCTGAAGGCCTGGGATAAATGAGAGAGAGAGAGACAGAGACAGAGACAGAGAGAGACACTTCTCACCCCTCCAAGGAGGTGCTACAAAGAAGATCTGAGACAGGCCGGAATGTGCCATGCCACTCAGGAGGGCCCACACTCAGTAAGGTCAGGGCTGAAGAAATGATCTGATCAGGCTGCTACAGACTGAAGCCCTTGAGGTACGACCACCCCCAGCGCAGGTGGCAAAAGCCACAACTGTTCTAAAGAGTCTCCTTGGCAACAACAACCATGCAGTCCTCACAAGGCCATCGGCAGGGCAGAACTTCCTCCAGCTGCAGCAGAGACCATGAGCCTTTGGTTCCAATGGGAGTGTATTTCACTTCCTTCTCGAACCCTCTTTTGGTGTTTAGATGAAAGAGAGCAGTGTGAACCCTCACCAACCTGGACAGGTGGACTCCAGCAGGGCAGCATGGAAAGTGACGGGGAGGGCCGGAGACCCCCAAAGTCACCCCGGTGGGATTCCACTGCCCAGGTGCCTTTCTTAGGACCCATTCAGCCTGGCCTAGAATCGTGGCTCTTCTTCACACCCACCCTCAACAAATGTGGCAGTTAGACTGCTCCTCCGGCTCTCCTGTGCAGGCAAAGCAGGCCTGGCCCCGCCCTTCAGCTCTGTGATCAGGAGGGGCCCTCCTTCATCTGTAGCCTGCACATCTTCATTGTCGGGTGAAGATGGACATTCACCGGAGTTCTGGGAGGGGCGACCTTGCCCACAGCCACTTAATCACTACCCCTCACCTTTATTAGTTCTAAAACAAAGTCCACTGTGTCTGCCACATGCTACACCCCCCAGACCTCTCTTCTAGTGACAGTGCCTGGTGGTATGACCTGAGACAACAGCTCTGAGTGGTGATGGAGAGAGGGGACCCCAGATTTCCATACTGATAAATATGCCCAAACCTGTTACAGAGTCCCCTTGTGGGCACTGTGACCTCAAGAGGCTGCTCAGAGCCCAAAATCCTAGGACAGGACCCCCCCCCCAAAATCTGCCAGCTGATCCTTTATTGTATAGCTTGGACTAGGGAAGGGCCACCGCTGATAGTGGGATTTTCCTGGGTTTACAGAGCAGGCTAGGGATGAGGGAGTCAGGAGGATGGCTCCCTGGGCCTGCGCTGGCTGCGGCAGCCCTCTGCATCTGCCAGATGTTGTAGAGATTAAAGCCTGCTACCCCTTCCTCAGCTCCTACATGCCGGTCCCCCACATCAAACAGTCCTCATTCAAGAAGTAGAGAAAGCTGAGCAAGGCCTCAGACACCAGCCTCCCTGATCACCAAAGCTCTGTTCTAGGGTACCCCAACAGATAGGCAAAATCACAGGCCTGTCACCTCCAGGTGCTCTGAGGAACACCCCAGCCCAGGGTGTACTATTCCATACAACTCCAGAACCAAGGGCATGACAACAAGGAATTCTGACATCTACTTCCTACCAGACCACTACTCCAGTCCTCAATGCCTTCCAGGCCTGTCCCCAACAAGGTCCCCAAAGGTTCAGCCCCTCAAGCTCACCACCAATTCTAGGCCAATCCCCTCACCCCAGAGGTGGCACTCTACGCTGCCAGAAGAAGGAGGTTTAATTCTGAGTTCCTCTGTGATTTATGAGGGTTACAATCAATTAACAGAAGCATCGATTCCCCTGCAGCTGGCCAGCAAGCTCACTGGGAATGATTGTATTATGAAACAAAGTGCTTCTAAAACACAGAAACCACATACCTCGGGGCCTGCAA